>NC_057814.1:136965896-136997726 GCF_018294505.1 Triticum aestivum | reverse complement strand
CCTATCATGCATAGACCGATTTTAGACCACGGGAGCACCCCCCCTCTCGGTCGACCAACTCTCGAGGACACCCAAACCCTAGAAAAAAAACATTGTCGGTCTCCTACCCCCTCCCGCCCCTACCCGACAAACTCTCTCGAGATTTATAAGAGATTTATCAAGAATGCCCCCATTATGGATGTGCATAATTAAGTTGATCCATATTTTTCCTGATCTCATCTACCATTCTATATGTCCACGTTCTCTTGTGTCAAAGTATTGAAGAAATCCTTGGTTTCATAATTAGCCAGAAGTAACAGGCGCATGATGGTATGAAGCTCTCCAAAATTGTTTTGGAATGGAGTGCTGATAGGACAACTCGCTTTTTGGTACGAAGTTCAGTAAAGGCCTTCCAAATAGCGATATTCGAAAGGCTCTTGCTGAACTTCGTACCAAAAAGCGAATTATCCTATCAGGACCCCGTTCCAAAATAATTTTGGACAGCTTCATACCATCATGCGCCTGTTACTTCCGGCTAATGATGAAGCCATGGTTTTCTTGAATCCTTTGACACTAGACAATGTGACATATAGAAGGGTAGATGAGATCAGGAAAAATAGGGACCATTTTCTGCACATCCAGAATGACGCCATTTTGTTAAATCCCTTGTTTGACATTCATGAGAGAGGCGGTCTGGACGTCAGACATTAATGAGAGAACTCCGGTAACTCTTCAACATGAGGGGGGACGTCGATCAACCCCCTCTCGCCCGACCAAACCCTAGAAGCGTCGAGGCCACCGCAAACCCTAGAAGCGTTGTCGAGGCCACCCCAAACCATAGAAGCGTCGAGCTAGCTAGGTCTATGTTTGCCACTAATATATCCATCTGTCATGTTTGTATATTAATTGCCATGTTGTAATATTTGCAGAAACTACGGAGCACCGAGACTTGGAAACAGAACAGTTGTTGGGGGACATAATCCTCGGCGGAGGTGATGTCATGTCGTATCTCAACGACACCAATGGTCTGGAAGGAGAGGGTGAAGGCTCCGGTGATCGAACAATGGAAGACGAAGGACATGATCATGATGTCCGTGATGACAGCTCCGGTGACCGAACGAAGGAGGGAGGTGTTGCAAAGTCCGGCGAGGTATATATATTAATTAAGCCTGTGCTGACTAGCTAATTGATGTATTAATTGTTTTGGTATGTACATATATTAACTCTTCTTTCTTCTTTTATAGCCCTCCAGATCGAGCCAAACTTTGGTAACGAGACGAGGCCCGAAGAAAAGGTTGTGCCAGGATGAAATATTCACGATCACAGCAATCGCCAACGATGGCCAACTGATTGAACCCAGGCGGACCAAGGAAGCATTTTCTGCTTAGTGCGGGGCTATTGTTAGGGACATGATCCCGATCAGCATCCAGCTATGGAATCGGCCTAAGAACATAGACCCTCAAGTTCCTTATGTCAATGATAGACAGAAAGATGATCTTTGGACACCGCTGAAGGCAAATTTCACCCTATCGTCAGAGGAGGATCCAGATAAGACATTTATAGAGCCATTGGTCAAGGCTCACGCTCTTAAGAAGATGGCAGATCTATTCAGGAGGTGGAAGAATGAGTTGAAATCAACGTATGTCGACAAAGGGAAGACTCCAGAATTCACCGGCCGATTTGAGAAGATAAGAGATCACTGGCCCGCATTTGTGGCCTACAAGACATCAGACAGGACTAAGAAGATGTCAGAGACAAACAAGAACAATGCTGCAAAGAAGAAGTTTCACCATCGCACGGGGTTAGGTGGCTACCTCAAAGCCCGGCCGTTGTGGGACAAGGCTGAGCAAGACCTGCTTGCTAAAGGGGTCGAACCAGAGACATTGAACTGGCCAGACCGTTCAAGGACTTGGTTCTTCGGGGTTGGGGGAACCTTGGACCCTGAAACAGGGAAGTGCCATTGGACAGAGGAGAAACTTGAAATACCCGTCAAGAAGCTTTAGAAGTGTATCGCCGCAGCGCAACAAGGGATGTTCGTTCCCGACAGAGAGAATGACGAGCTCACCAAGGCCCTCGGGAATCCTGAGCACCCTGGACGAACACGAGGCATGCCAGGCTCCGTTGCGTGAAAGGTTGGGTTTCCCGGCGCAGGCGGTTACAAAACCCAGCAGAGGAAGAGGAAAATGGAGTAGAGCGAACTACAGAAGCTGAATGCAAGGGTACGAAAGCTAGAGGAACAAGTTGAGAGCCAGCGAGGTGCCGGAGCTACCCCGCCATCTCAGCGGATAAGCAGCATGGCTTCCACCGAGCTCGTTCAGCAGCCTGACTTCACGGCTCCTAGCTACCCCGTGGATGCTATCACGGAGGCTCAACATTGCCAGCTTATGATGCAACGGCAGCACCTCAAAGTCAAGGCGGCTGTCGGCTCTGTTGCACCTCCTCAACCCGACGCAACTTTTCACTGCCGTCCGATTCCACAAGGCTATGCTGTTGTGATGGTGGATGAAGTAACGGAGGGATTTGAGGAGCTCGAGCTTGACCACCCTACAGGTGAAGGGGATACTCATCTGGGTCTTGCTTTGAATACTCCATGCCTATGGCGGAAGGAGCACATCAAGCTTCCGAACTGGACGCCTCTGCCTCCTCCTCCTCCTCCTCCGGTGAGTCAGGGCACCCCGCCTCCTCCTACTCCTCCTCCTCCGGCGAGTGATCAGGGCACTCCGCCTCCTTCTCCGGCTGCTCCGGCATGTGAGGGCGGCAGTCCGCCTCCTTCTGCGCCTTCTACGGCGCATCCGAGCAGCCCGCCTCCTCCTCCGCCTCGTCAGCAACGGTGGAAGACAGAAGCCGCCGCTCCGCCTGCTCTGGCGCGTCAAAGCACTCCGCCTCCTTCTACTACTCGTCAGCAGCAACGGAAGAGAGACGCCGCCGCTCCGGAGTCTAGCAGCACAGCCAGAGGTGGGAGGCAATACAGATTCGGTCCATCGCTCAAGCCTCTAGAGAAGTTACCATACAAGATGACCGAGGAGGAAAACGCGAAGATCTGTAAAACCCAAGTGAAGTACTTTTTTGCAAAGAAAAATCCACCTCCAGAGGAGAAGATAGATCCTGTGAAATTGAAGCGCACTTTGGATGCCCTGAAGCGACCACCAACGCCTCCGCTGGATGAAAACCATGTCTGCGCTCTTAAAAAGGCAGTGCAAGAAGCGCGCCGGTCGGGAACTACTTCAAGTGACAAAAGGTTACAAGAACAAAGAAGTGGGAAAAAAAATTCCCCAGCTCGGCGAATAGGCGAACCAATCGTGCCCCCTTCTCGAGGTGTCTAGTGATATCGTCGCAAATCTACCGGGGATGCTTTCGGGTACCAATCCTGGTGATTACCTGCCCGACGATGCACATTTTGATACAATGGAGGTGGACGAATTTAGATACTAGTACGGGAAGCCTCTCGCCAAAGATGGAACTCTTGCTCTAACAACGATGATGCGAAGATTCCATGAATGGTACATGAAAACCTGCAGCGAGTCTGGGAAGGATGCTTTGTCGATGAGAATTAAAGAGGACCACGACTTCATTGGACAAGAACTTTTGACTGTTGATTTTGATGAGTTTTTCTAGTTCTACAATCTAAAGGCCCTCGACAAATCACTCGTGGCTTGCTACTGTCTGTACGTACTACTTTCTGTAATTAAGTCTCTATATATATAGCTCAGCTCTTTCGTTGCATGTATATATAATTATCCTCACTATATTATGCAGATTGAAGATCGTCGAATGCAGAAAAGCACAAATCTATGACATTGGGTTCATTAACCCAAATATCATACATGAATGGACGGTTAAAAGGAATGTCTCAAAAACCGAGGACAACTTGCTCAAATCGTTGCTCAAAAATCAAAGCAAAGATAAAATACTCTATCCTTACAACTTCAAGTGAATGTTACTGTCTTGTGCATATTCAGTTTTTCCCTTATTACTCAAGGTTATAGTAATGTAACTGAAGAGTTATGCATGCGTGCGCAGCTACCACTTTATTCTCCTAGATATTAAGCTTGAGCAGGGACTAGTAACCATCTTAGACTCGAGGCGAAAAGATCCCCAGAACTATGCGAACATAACTGAAATGCTCCAGAAGTAAGTTCAATCGATCATTATCGCACCATATCGGCAACTTTGTTCATTTCCTGATATCAAGTAATTATTTTCTTTGTCTGGCAGGGTTTGGAAAGAGTTCACCACAATTTCTCCGGGACTGCCGACCGAGCTGCGATTTAAACACCCAAAAGTAAGTACTACTACCTAGTTTCGTGCATCCCCCATTGATTCTAGCTAGTTTCATCAATACCATTTAGCATGCTTGCTTATCAATTTGATTGACCTCTATTTCTCGTAAAGTGCTTGTGGCAGGAAAGCAGGAATGATTTCTGTGGATACTATGTTTGTGAGTTCATCTACAACGCGACAACCAAGAATAAGCGGGGCTACTCTGAAAAACAATATGAAGTGCGTAAGCAAAAATATTCACAATTTTATTTTATTACCATCATTTGTGTTGATCAGTTTCATTCATACACATGTATTGACCCTCTTCTTCGATTTAGCTCTGGCAGTTGCGGGATGAACTCCTACCACATGATTGCATAAAAGTAATTCAAGAGGAATTGGCGGGATTCTTTCTTGACCACGTCATCAATAAAGCAGGAGAATACCATGTGGAACTTGACTTCAGATGTTAGGGATTGTAAGAGATCTTATATTGTATATATGTAGCTAGTAGCGTCGGATAGATATACGAAAACTTGTTGTTCGACCAATCTCTCAGAGAAGGAGAGGTCGATCACTTCTCTCTGTATATGTTCATGACGATCTTCTGTACTTGATGGTTTCCTTCATATTCTTACTAGCTAGCGTGTCGAGTCCTCTCGATACGTATAGTATGTAGCATCGACTAAGCACGGAGATAAGAGAGGTCATTTCTCTCTAACTATTATCTGGATAACACAATATATGAAACCCCCAAATTACCCCTCCAAAACCCCCACCCCCCTTTAAAAAAAAACCCCAACTCCTGAGCTGCTGACGCGTGGATGATCTTTGGTCCCGGTTGGTGTTACCAACCGGGACTAAAGGCCATCCTGCCTAGGCTCGCCGCAGCGGCCACGTGGAGCACCACCTGTCCCGGTTTGTAAGCGAATCGGGACTAAAGGTCATGGGCTTTAGTCCCGACCCTTTGGTCCCGATTCCAGAACCGGGACAAATGGGCCTCTGGAACTGGGACAAATGGGCCTTTTCTACTAGTGACCAGACCAAGATTTTTCACCCGGAGCCAAAGGTGGAGGGGTACCCGTTGGCAATGCGTGTCGACGGCCGTCGGCAACGGCGATGGGGAGGAGAGCACAGTTGGATGGGGTGACGGTGACGGAAAACCTAAACCACCCTAGTTGTCAGGGGAGTTGCACAATTACCGATATAATGAAGGGTTCTTTCAAATAAGTATTTGTATATATATTACTCCCTCCGTCCCAAAATAAGTGTCTCAACTTTGTACTAAGATTGAGACACATATTTTGGGACGGAGGGAGTACATCGGATTATTACTAGTCTACTAACCTGCTTTACTCATTGTGATGTCAAAAAAAAAACCTGGTTTGCTCATTGTGAATTCCCACGCGCCCTATATTCTGACCGAGGGCCATTAAGGCTAGTGATAGTGGAAGTAACATAGTAGGTAGTAACATGCATGTCACATAAGCAAAATATGTGATGTGGCAAATAATTAAAGAGGAGAGAGACAAATATAGTAACATATATGTTACCATCACATAGCGGTTCCCAATGCTAAATGAGTCTATGAAGTAATAAATGAATTGATGCATGAAACTACATATATGTTACTACCCACTATAGAGGTAGTAACAAAGACTAGTACTCCATAATCTGCACTGCCGTCGAGCCATCAACCGCTGACGCCCCCGCTACAAGCCAAACCGGGCGGCAGAGGCCAAGCAACATGCACCGCCACCTCCCCCGCTGCCACGCGATGCCTCTACCACCGCCCCCGCCTCCTCCGAGGACGCTGGGGATTCCCGTCAGCCTCCTCTTCGCGTCCTTCCCGCCCGCGCTACCTCTGTAGTCCAGAAGGTATGCCCCTTCTCCCCCTTCGTTTCTTTGTATCTGCAGGTTGTAACTTTTGACCTCTTGCATCCATAGATGGCTTTTTTCCCAAGTAACACTTTGTGACCTATTAGGTGTACAATAACTTTCTGATGCATATGCAGTTCTCGTAAAGAGTCATTAAAATGGAGAATAACCATATGCCTTTTGACTTGTAACATGGAAGCTTGGCATGCTGCTCCATGTTTGAGTTTGTTAGCATTTTATCTTGTCAACAATTAGAATATTTCTTGTTTTGTTTGTTGTTACTGATAGTGTAACAGGAATACTGATATGCTATTGCCTATTGCTAATTTGTTTAAATTAGACTAGATACAGATTGTAAAATTGATCCGAGGTCATTTGAGTTTAAGTACAACAATTTTCGCAAACCTGAGGTAAGTGGTTAGGCTTCAGTGGTTCTTTTTTCTGCAATTTAAAGCCTTGTAACTAAACTACCTTTGGTTGTTTTCCATGTCTGGTCAGACATTGTGGCCATCCGAAGATAATGTTGAGCTGCCCTTGCATTTCAACATTTCACACACTACTTCTTTGATTGCCTGTGGCATGGCTATGGATGATGTATGTTCTTTCCCCCTGTGACAGCCAAAAGTGAAAAAGACATGACCATGTTTCTGTTGCTGTGGAAGTTATTCAGTTAATATTGTTGTTTTATGTACCTTTTCAGATTGGCATCGATATTGAAGAGAAGAAGCGGAAGACAACCAAGAGTATTTTATCTCTTGCTCGTCGTTTTTTCACCCCTTCAGAAGTTGATTATCTCGCTGAGATTTCTGATTTGTATGCTCAGGAAAAGGAATTCTTCAAACTATGGACTCTTAAAGTTAATGAGTCTCTCTTTAGCCCTCTATTATATAGCCCTTTCGTATGCAACCACTTCATTGTGCTATACAGTCTTTTCAACATTGAGAAGTTATGGTATTTTTTACTACAAGGCTAGAACACATCAACTGCCCTATCATGTAATGTAAGATACGACTTATAAAAGATTAAAACATACTGTAGCTGACTTCGTTGTTCTTTGCTATAGAAATGCAGGTTTGGTATACGTATTTAGTGCAAACCCTTTCTAGATGCTAACTTGCTAGATCCACATATAACTATATTAAATAAATAAAATTGAAGTACACGTAGGTGGGCATCTTATGAATGGTTCATTTGAGGAAAAATGATTGTTATGAGAAGAATTAGCACCAAATATTACCCTATTTGAATTAAATATTCATATCTTTTTACTGATACGATGTTGCAAAATAAATTGCTTACATGGAAGCATAGTTGATTTCTTAATTTATAGGAAGCATATGTAAAGGCTCTTGGATTGGGTTTGTCAGGTGCTTCACTCAGTGAGTTTACAATCAACTTGGCAACAAGCAAGGGAGTTCGGGTTTCTAAGGTATGTAGCTTTGACCTTTCCCCTTCTTCTTTTCTTACATATAATACATAAGTGAGGGAGCTTCAGAACTATGTGTCTGAACAAAATTCACATGATATTTTGTGACACCTGTGTCTTAGCCCAACTGTTAGTTTTCATGTTAAGCAATTTTCATACGGAAAAAATGCTGCTATGGGATGGGTGTATCGTTGGTTCTTAAAACAACCAGTATAGCATCTCACCCTCTATTTTGGTCATCTCTGTCAACGGTTGAGATGTAATATATCCTGCCACTCACCCTCACATATCATGTCAGCCTTTTTTTCTCACTGCACGGGCTCCACCATGTTCCAAAACATTCAATAGTAGTTTCATGTATGTTTTGCAAAATTTCAACACATGTTTTGCAGTAGGTTAATCAGGTTTTGCTGCAATCCAAACTAAGTTTCACTAAACAATTCAATACATTTTACATGGATCTTAACCGAGCCAATAAATTTCAGAAGACTCATAGTTGTTTGACCTTTTCTTTACAATTTTTGGGATGTGTTTCACATGTATCTCAGGGTTTCATGCCAGATACACAAGAAATTCTCAAATTTCACATGTGCCACATATTTAATAGCAGAAATCAGTATTTATTTCAAATAGAAAAACAATGGGGCAAACCTCCAAATAAGAAACCAAATAAGAAGAAAGCAGAAATCAATATTGCATGTGTGAGGTCCACCATGTGCTATGCAATCACGCCAACACAATTAAAGCATTGCCTGCACACAAAATCAATATTAGATGCCTACCGTTTCTTCAAAAAAGAAAAAAAGAGATGCCTACCCCATTTTTTCATTTTGGATGGTAACACCGTCCTATATTTTTTCTCAAAAGGAAAAGTATCTAGTTTTTATGCATCATAGGACATCACAGAAGTCAGGTGCACTATCTTATTGCAATTTAACAGCAAATCATTTTTTGATCGGCCCCGTCTCTTGTTGAACTTTCCAGGCATCGAAGGTATGTAAACATTCCAACCCTGGGTGTGGTCATCTGTCCGAGAATTGGCTATTTGCACTCGCGAAGCTAAATAGTTCTCATTATATGGCAGTTTGTATGGAGGATGACTCGAGATGTCTAGGTTTGTATTGCCGGCCTTGGGACAAAGAGTTCAGTGATCTTCATTCTTTCAGTCACTCCATTACTATTGGTGTATATGTTTCAGGTCCTGAAAGTAGTCCAGTGCCAGTAGGATTAAAAGTATGGAAGACTATACCATTTGTAGAAGATACACTTGTCTCTGGAACAGAAGCTGTCAAACTTATTCCTTGACTACGCCATGCTGTTGATAGTACGATTTCACCAGATCACAGTATGATGCAAGATTTGGTGTTTTCATCAGGTTGCCCCAAGTAGGATGCTAAACATTGAAAATTCTTGATGCATCAGTTAACTCTCTATGCCCGCAATATTTGGGGCGCTCAGGAACGTTGCAGGTTCTGCTTCGCTTCTTCCCTCCTGTTGGTTCCCTGCGGCAGTCATCTTTTTATCGGTCTAGTTCGGCTTATGTACTTGCTGCCAGATTGCTCGTTGCTGATTTTTGGCAAAAAGAAAAAATGTCTTCTTCAATTATCTGGAAAGCTGAGGGTGATCACTCATGTGATTTTCGGGAGTATTAGAAAAATCAACTTTACAAATAATTGTTCATATTCTCTTGTGTTGAAACTGAAGTACTGAACCGAAGATCTTAGGACACTGTTTTTATTTTGCGGGCAAAGGGGAGTTGTATTCCATAATTATAGGGTTGCAATCAACTCGCAAGAGATCATCAATACACAGAGGGCCTCTCTGAGACCAAATAGTAGTACAACATTCTGTACGACTGTAATTAGCCAGACAATCTACTACCACATTTTGATCCCTACAAATCTTCTAGGGAATAAACTCCCTCTTCTCCATCAGGGCCTTGATCTCAGCTACCAAGTCCCCATAAGCTCACCATGAGAGATTCTCATTTGATAAGATGGACAATGCCTCAATTGAATCTTAGGACAATATTGGATGTGAACAGTTATTTGTAAAGCTGACGAGTTTAGCACATCCAACACATCAGCCCTTCAAATATAAACAACACACACTGCAAAAAAATACACTTCCGTGATGATACGTGTTTCTCATAGTAGGTCACGTTTTCTGTCATGCATGTACATCCATGATGATTTTATGACAGAATCAAGATAGTCATACCTGTGCTGTCGTAGAAGTGTTCCATGACATTACCAAAATTATCATCACGGAAGTGTCCACTTCCATGACGATAAATCGCGCGTCATGGAAGTGCTTTCGTCAAGGGTGACCTACACATGGCATCCACCGTAATGGGACGCTGTTAAGCTATTGGGTCCGGTTTTGGATCCGATAACCCACTAACAGCCACGACCAATGAGGATTTTCCATGTGTAAAATTGTCATTGGCCGGAGGAAATACGTGTTGGCTCACTGTTGGGACAGATGTCATCCATTCATTAGACAGGAGGCGCCTATGATAGGTTGACACGTGGACCGGCCCAGAAGTGGCCCATAAAGATTAAATGGGCCGGCCCAACTAAAGGCCCACAAGATTTAGCGGGCCATAACGGGCCAGCCCAGCTAAAGGCCCACAAGATTTTGCAGACCATGATGGGCCGGCCCAGCTAAAGGCCCACCAGATTTTGCAGACCATAATAGGCCGGCCCAGCTAAAGGCCCACAAGATTTTGAGGACACTAATGGGCCGGCCCGTTAAAAGGCTGCCATGTTTTGGGCCAAATGTCGGTCCATATTTGATCCAGTCCATAAATAGCCTGCCACGTTCCAGGCCCAATAAAGGCCCATATGAGTTCCGACCCGTTAATAGTCTACCACATTCTGGGCCAAATTACGGCCCAGATCAGATCTGGCCCTTTAAGAGGCTTTGGGCTAAATTATGGCCCATATCAGTTTCGGCCCGTCAACTAGACTCTATGCTTTTGGGCCCACTTGCTAAAGGCCCATTTAGTAATTCGGCCTGATATTAGTTGCGGCCTGTTAAATGCCTGTTTAACATTTTGGCCCTATATTTATTTCGGCCTGTTAAAAGCCCGTCATATAGTTGGGCCTAACTACGGCCCGGTTTGCATCCGGCCTGCTCACAGCCGATAATCTGATTGGGCCAAACAAGGACCGAGACAATTTTGGCCTGTTAACGGCCCGTGATGTGATTGTCACAATCATGGGCCGGGGTCTATTTTGGCCTGCTGTCCGCCCGTGAGCTGTTCGGCACGTTTCACGCCCAACCCACTCTTCAGCCTCATAAAAGCCCATTGAGTGTTCTTGCGAAAATAGGGCTGGTGGTTTACTCGGCCTATTAGAGGCCCAAATCTACTAGTGGACCAGTTTACATTTAGGCCTGTTAACAGGCGATTATGTAGTGATTAGCATGACGGCCCGATTATGTACCGTAATTTTACGGTTTGGCCGGTTTACTGCGAAGACAGGATATATATACAGTAAAATAACTACAACATCGTGAATAAGAAAAAACCTAGACTATACAATAAATAAATTACAGCATATTACATCCACTGGGCATCAAAGTTCGCCACTATGATAATAAAGCAGACAGCAGATTACATACACTGGGCATCAAAGATCGCCACCAGTGCAAATAAACACGCCGACAAAATAATGTACAAAACCGACAGCACTTCAATAGAGTTCAAGAAAGGTTAGCCCTGCTCGGGAGCTGCAGCGCAAGCAGCTGAGCAAGTTGAGACGGCGCTTGTTTGACACTTATATCCTCCTCACTCTGAAAGATAAACAAGCAGACAGATGACAGGTTTTGCACATATAAGTATCAGTGCTGACAATTCATCACATTTCTTACTGACGAATAAAGTGACACAGTTTAAAATAGCATTAACACAATATGGTATTGTTCAGGTTAAGACATGGCAGGAAATGACATTGTGAAGGAGTTGGCAGCTTCACGACACCACTGGATTACAGATCAAGAACTCATAAGTATCAATGGTTAGTGTGTTGTATATTTATCCCATTTCAGATTGGCAAATAAAGAGACGATTTAAATAATAGTAGAATGATATGACATTGTTCATAGTTAAGACATTGCAGAATGTGACATTGTGCTGTAGTGGGTAGGTTCACTACACCACTGGATTACGGATCAAGAACAGAAGCATACATGCAGTGCAAAAGAAGATCACTTGCTTTGTATAGTTTAATTTACATGGTATGAAGAAGGAACTTGGTTGTACAACTGAAAACTTAAATTGAGAAGGACAAACTTTTGTTTATGAACTACATAATAAACTTTAAACATGCAATTTGATGCAAACACCAAAATTAAACAGCTGTTGCAGTCATGCCTAACCAAATATACACAACAAAGTTTGAAGGCTTGAGAAGGACAAACTTACATTATTTGTGAAGACAGGCTCTATAAAGCCCTTGTCCATGCTGATGGGGGGGGGGCAATTCAAGAAGTTTACCACATAATATTCTTCATAAGCATTGCCTTTATTCTACATTTTGTTAAGATTAATATAGATGTGATAATATAAGAAAAAATGCAGAATATGTAAGATAAGATGAAGAGTGATGCTACATGACCAAGTAGCTATAAATGTAAGTACAATGATACAGGCAAAAGGTACAGCCAAGAGCAGCTAAACTTCTTCCGGACCATCGGTGTTATCCAACCTTATGGTAAGAGTAAATATAGATCTGATGCGTAGAAAATGGAGGGCAAAGGAAAATAAGCTGTAGAGTGATGGTACATGAACAACTACCTGTCAATATAAGTACACTGATAAAGGACAATAGGTACTTACAAGAACAACGCAGAGCTAAAAATTTTCATTGGCATTGGATATATTCTACACTAATGTAACCATTCATACAGATCAGATAATTTGGAGCGAACAATTGATAAGCAAGCTATCATGCATACTTCTGACACATAATGAACCAGGTATGAATACAAGTACAGTGATACAGGACAACATGTACTAACAAGAGCAAAGCAGCGGGCAGCATATTTGCGATATCCTGTCGTTCTTTTCAAACCGGAATTCTTCTTCAAGCTGTTTTCTGCAAAAAAGATCCGTAAGGCACATGCGAAAAAGTAGAAGTTCAAATTGTCATGTGATATCATAGACAATACCTCATCCTGGGAACGAGACCAGTGCATAACAAGGTTTTTCCATTCAATGTCTTCTAAATTTAGCACAAGAGACTTCACCGGAACTTCGTTTATAGACTTGCCATCAAAGTGTGATTTCCTCAGGTAACACCAATACTGCTGCAATGCTTCCTTGAAAACGCAAGCAAGCTTTGCTCGTCATGACTATCCAGATTGACTCTCGCCTACTTACAACAATGTAATGTAAATCATTGATGTGTTCAATCAGCAAAAAACAGGAAAATAATCACCCTGAATAATAGCACTTACACGTAAGTCGGACAGTAAGATGTGAAAATGGTGTTTGTCTTCACTATAATCTTCCCATGATGGGAATATATGCACGTAGTCCCTAACAACATTGAAAGCATTGTCTTTAAAACTGGGAATAACTTGAATGGGGTTCCAATCTGCAGGAATTGGCCGTCTCTGTAGTTGGGATAGGTCTTCGGCCGATGGACTTGTTGTGCTTTTTGCTGGAGTGGGGTTTTTCTGTGGTACGACTAGTGCTATGGCAACTGAAATCGGCATACCTTTTGCTGGAGTGCAGGTCATGTGTGGTGGGGCTAGTGGTGTGGCCAGTGAAGTATGGGTACAGTCTGCTAGAGTCGGTCCTACATTTTGTGTCACTGGTTGTACAACCAATATAAGTGGGGTGCTATCTGATTTCTCTGGCACCACCACGTTTTTCAAGGACTTTGCTGGTGCTCCTTCAGGTTCGGCAATCACCCTCTTTCTTTTTGATGTCTGATGCACAAGAACATCATTTGAGTGGAAAAACATGGTATGATGACAGATGGAATATGTATTGATAATGGATGGGCATGGCATCTTGACATATATGATGAGTAAACTAAGCAGATGGCGGTGCAACAAAGTAGAAGAAATGCAAGCCAACATATGCAAGATACACGCAATCAATAAAACCTTGCCAAATTAGAACATGCACCTTGATGGGTGAACAGGACAGGCCATCTGCCTTTGACTCCTCGAGGTTAGAATATTCATTAGGATCATATTTTAAACAAGAATCTACAGGTGGGGAGTGTATGAGTCTCATTGCATCCTGAATGGCACTCAATGCCTTGGTGCCAATTTTGTAAGTCGTTGTAGTGTTCCACAATATTCTTCTGATGCGCGAATTCTGATATTCACTGTAATTACGTATAATATATGAGAACCATGAAAACATAAATAGTAGTGAGATTATCTTTGTAATGTAGTGGATATTCTAATATAGGGGCGCCCCTGTAAACCCTTATGTGCTATCACTGGATTCTGATGAGAGAGCTCATGTGTGCTGTAATATGATGCGCGCATTAATATAATCTGGCACAAGTACACAAAAAATAGGTTCCAGAAGTAAGGATAGTTGGCATATGATAGGTTCATAATATACTGTATAGAGAGTTTATTGCCAAACCCTGATAATAAGAGCACACAACAACTAGGCAGATCGTAGTGTACATAAATGGGGTACACCATAACCACGATATATAAATCGGGAAAGTGGAACTGGCTGGAAAATACGGTGTTGTATTGCAGCTACTAATTGAAAGCCAATCGATCACAGGCCAGCTCTATCAGCTGTTGACTGCAGATGTCCCTGCTCCCCTTCTGGACAAGGAACATACTGCACGTACTAAATACAGAATAACAAAAGAGGAACATGTTAAAGAACAGAAGAGGAAGCATATTCTTGAGGTTCCGCTGCATTGCATACAATGTTGGTAATCAAAGCGCCCAAAGAAACACAATTCCCTGCTGTCTCTCTATATGTGGCCACATGCATTTGGAAAATAAAGTGGGAGCATTACCTGACCAATTAAATGTGTGTCTGTTAAGTAATATCAGTATCATATCACAATTCGTATTTGAAGAAGTAAGCTTTGGACTTATGATTGGTGTGTTGTTTAGCTTCAAGAGTGGACTGCTGCTAGTGCGACACATAGCAGCTACACAGATCATAGTGTAGATATAACGGGAAAACCGTAAGCATCAGGAGTAAAATCAGCAAAGTGGAACTTGCTGGAATATATGTGCTAGTATTGCTGGTACGGCTAGAAAGGCTTCGGATACCAGCTCTCTTCAACTGAAGGTGCGGTACTGTTAATATCAGTGTAACTCTCAAAGGCGACACAGCTCCCCGCATTTCCTTGCTAATCTTATAGGATTCAAGTGGGCAGGCCACTACAAATCCTATTCCTATGTTTACAAAATCCTACGAATCAAAGAGGCCTGAAGAGTTCAAAGTGTCCATCACAACCGACCGTATAGATCTCTACACTGCAAATGTCCCTGCTCATATTCACTGCTAGGAACATACTGTACTACTATCATACTCCCTCCTTCCAAAATATAAGTCTTTGTAGAGATTTCCACTATGGATCACATACAGATGTATACAGATACATTTTAGAGTGTAGATTCACTCATTTTGCTCCATATGTTGTCCATGATGGAATGGAGAGAGTACTTATTAAAAAAGAACAGAAGAGGAACGTGCTAAAGAAGAGCAAGCAGATTTTCGATAACAAAATGTTAGTTGCGCAGTGGCCACACATGATGAACTAGAGCGCATTAAGAATGCAACTCCCTGCTGTCTCTCTATATGTGGTGCACGTGCTTTTCGAAAGTAAAGTAGGAACATTAGCTAACCAATTAAACGTTATCTATTTTAGTAATATCAGCATCATATTAGATTCGTATTTGAGCAACAAGTTTGGAATTATGAGTCGCACGTTGTTTAGCTTGATGGATTCAGGAGCAGTGCTAAGCAGGTACGATGATGGTACTGAATATAAAGGCATGTCTGCATGCAAGCTGCGTGACTTTTGTCATTTGGGTTAGTTGACCATTTCAGGCGGTTGGATGAAGATCCTACGTCTCCTAACCCTTCTTCTTCCTCGTCTCTGATTCTTCCCATAAAGAACACCGCACGGGCCGTCGGCCGAACCACCGACCCCGACCCCCTGCCCTCCCCTGAACCGCCTGTGTTCCTCCGCCACCCCCACCCCGCCCCCACCTGCATCGAGTTTTCTTCGTTCGGCGAGGCCCCACCACCGCCCCCACAACCACCGTCCCCACACGAGCCCCTTCATTCGCACCGGCGAACTCCGGTGAGCTCTGAAAAACTGACTGACCCAATTTTGAAATTTAGTCTACTGTCATTTAACTAGTGTGGAATATAAAAGGGGAAAACCATAAGCATTGTGAGTATAGTGTTGAGCGTGCCATGGCGGATCTGATGGTGCAAACCGGACAAAGGCAACTTCGCAACCAATGTTTGCTTTCAACTAGCAAGTAAGTGATGGACAAGAAATCAGAGTAAAGCAGTGGCGATCTATTTTCTTGCTGCGATAAATAAGTTGAGCAGATATGAAAGAGTACCGCCTCTGGTGCGGCGCCGTGTATGCATCTGCTGAGAATTTGACGATGCTACGGTAGCGATGGCTGTCGGCGGCGTGGGATCTAGGAGGGTAGACGGTGGCGGCGGGGCGCGATGGACGAGACGGTCGTAGGAGCGGTGCCGGCAAGGTGGACGACGACGGGGATGAAGCGAGAGGATGGGATGCAAGGATCCCGGTCCGAAGCCGCGGATGAGAGAGGTCGATCTCTTGTAATGGACGACGGCATCGGGGTATCAGCTCCGGCATGGTGGAGGAGGACGGCGGTGGATGGGGTGGCGGACAGAGGAGGCTGGGGTGGAGAGGCTGTTTTGGCGCCCATGGAGTACGAACGGGGAAATGGAGGGAGAGAGGAAGGGGAGAACCATGTCTTCAGGGCGCACTTTTCCCAAATGCGAGGGAATTTACAAACTTAGCCCCTGTTTAAAATTTCCTACATCACAGCAATATTAGTCGGTTGGGGATAGGACGGTAATCTCGCATACACCGAATATTTGCCGAGGAGAGTTTGTTTTTGGCGCCTATCGTGTATGAATCGGGGAGGGAGTCGATTTTGGCCGAGGAGACACTATGTTTTGGCGCCCACCGTGTATGAATCCGGGTGAGAGGCAGTTATGTCACGTTTGAGTGAAATTACAAACCTACCCCTATCAAACCTATAGAAATCGAGCCGATAGGCTTTGCGTGTCAGGGATAGGCAGTAATTTCCATCTCACGGATTTTGGTTTCGGGCGGTTACTGCGACTTTCCCCGCTTCGTTCAAATTTTTGCAGAGCAAGAGTGCACGTTTACCGTGCCAACTCAATTCGAATCCAGTTTGTATTCTATTTTTGTTCGGCTAGGATCCATTTGCGATTCGAATAAAATTCTATATACATCATTTTTTATATATAGTTTCAAAAGCACAACAAAGAATTCTGCTCCTTTATATGTATATAATATGATTTACAAATACAATGATCTCAAAATCATAAGGTTGAATTCAAAAAAATTTAAACCAAATTATGTTCTACAAAAATGTATGGATCAGTATATCTACATATTAAATAACATAGATGCGCGTGAATTCATATGAGTATGCATGTTTGATAGATGAATTTTGGTTTGAGTATGAATTACATGTATCATCATCTCGAATTCAAATATTTGAATCCCTTTTATGTTGACTCCTTTCACGCCCATCTCTCTGGCATGCTCCTTCATGTAGCTATCATTCTCTTTTCTCCAGCTCACCTGCACACTCACTTCATGTTTCTCCTATCTTTGCAAACATGGTTTCTCGACGTCTCCCTTGAGAAGTATCACACTCTCCCTATCATTATACATTACACGATTTTCATTATCTCTCACGTCTCTACCGTTCCCTGGTATCACTAGGTACCTAAGCTTTCTTTTTCACCGCCACACACACAGTCTCACTCGTCTTTCACTTTGTATTTCTCTCTATGGGGTTCTCTCACACATCCTATATGTCTCTAGATATGACTCATACCACTAAAATTACTCTCTCCTGCAGACACAACATTTGTTGCAGTCTCCTTTCCGTCTCCATCCCAGTTATAAACTGACATTATTCATTTGTTTACCGATCAGACAAACTCCCCCCGCTCTCTCTCTCTCTCACACAGCTCCTGCTTCCACTCCCCTTCCCGACTATCATCTCTCTCTCTCTCTCACACAAAACTCTCGCTTTCGCACCCCCGACTCGTATTTCTCTCACATCATTGATCGACTAGCCTCCAGATAGGTTTATACACCCGCACACTCGTGCTTCCCCTATCGCGTACATGTCTCTCTCGCCCTCCTAGTATCTATGTAGATTTTTCGTCCCTTCTTGAGACACGCCCTCTCGATCGTGCGCACACACACTATTGCCTCATTTTAAGCTGATACCTCTCGCACACACACTCTTTGTGTCTTTGTCACACATGCACTCCGTCCTCCTCCTCTCTCCCTCTTTCTCACACACACAACACACACACATGGGCTGTTTGCAACAACTAGCAAGATGCCCATGCGTTGCATGGAACATCAAGATGCATTTGTATGAGTAGTTTATCTTGTGGGAGAAAAGGATGAACGAGGGAAGGCCTTATTTGCAAATGTGGAGAGGGGTGTGGGTATCTTTTTGCAAAATTGCCATAGTTTCCTTCCTATCCGTCAGATATAAATCGGACGGCCTATATAGCAGGATGGCGGTCACACCATCATCACTAACTCTGTTTTTTTATCTCGAACTCTTATAAAAAACATAGTCGGTGATGATGGTGTGCCTGCCATCCTGCAATATAGGCCGTCCGATCTATATCTAACGGATGGGAAGGAAACTATGGCAATTTACCCACACTCCTCTCCACATTTGCAGATAAGGCCTTCCCTCATCCATCCTTTTCTCCCACAAGATCTTGATGTTCCGTGCAACGCATGGGCATCTTGCTAGTAAGAATAGAAATTAGAGATATACCACTTCTTGAATCTTGAAAGCAACAACATTCCTCCCTTATCTCATCAAAACCGCCAAACGAATATATTTTGAGTGAAACATAAGATATTTTTAGTGATACACGTATTTCAAAACTAGACTCTTTTTTCTATCAAATCGGTGAATATGTATTAATCTACTTTGATCGTGTGGCAACGCATTGGCACATTGCTAGTAGTTATTACTACTGTATAATATTTTGGACACCAGACAAACGGTGGAGTACATATACGAAGAGAAGAGGTGCACGCACGCAGTCGGTCTCTCACTGTCTCGCACGCATGAGAGTTACGTAAAGGCACCATTAACAAATAGACCCTAAAACCCTAGGTGCACGATTGCTGCATGCGCGGGTACCGGGTACGTGGTGGATCCGTACGTGGTGATAATTTGATCCGTAGGAGTTGATGGTCGGGACCACAGGTGAACGACCTAGAGGCAGTGGCTCGCCATTTGCCACAGATCAAGTAGCCACGTTTAAAATATCATTTTTTAGCAGGGTAAGAGTTCGATTTTCAAGGGCGCGTTATAAGTACTTAAGTAGTTTTTAGAACGATTGGTATGGAGCGAAAATGGAATTCATAACTACTACCTCCTTGGCGTATGGTTGTATGGGTTTATGTTGCGAGATGTTGAACCTGGTAGTTCTAGGGCAAATACTATGGTTTAGATGTTGGTTTTTAGTAATGAAAATCGGAAGGGGGAAACCCTTCTTTGATAAAAAAACTACTACCTCCGTCCTGGTTTACTATTCCCCATCGTATTTTGGGTCAAAGTTTGTCCAAGAATTTTACTTGTAAAATGTGAATGGAAAACGAGATTTTGTTATACCCAAATAAAAAAGGACTGGAGGGAGTGATTGCTCTGACATGAACGCAACCTCTCATAGCGCAGGCATTGAATCGGCGCGCCGGCCAAGAGGGCCCCCACTCGCTGCAGGCCAGGCTGAACACGCCTCCTCGCCACATGCAACCGGCTTCAGACTGCCCCGCCTGCCTCCATTGAATCCGCGCATGTGCCGGCAACACGTCCTTCTGCGAGCCAGTTGGAATTTTAGAACACAACGTCGGCGGCTGGCTCCTGTCGTCGCTCGCCATTTAAACGAGGCCAGACGCCTGGCAAGAACCGCACCACACTGCTGCTCCCCATATCCTCCTTGCACCATTTTCTCCACACTCTCCATAGCATCCGGTGAGCAGGAAGATGAGTTCTCCGGCATAAAAGCCGGCTGGGTGCCCCGACAAGCCAGGCAACTCGCTGCCCCGCCTCCCTCCCCGCCCCAGGCCGTCAGTATGATGGGCGAGGTTGCAGGTGGGCAAGCGGAGGAGCAAGCCGCCGCTCCAAGCTGGCCCCTGGTGCATCAACTCGACGCTCCAAGCCTGCTCGCAGAGGAGTGGCCAGTTGCTGCACGCCGGCACATGGGGGACCACGGCGTCCAGTGCACCGTGGTTGGCTGCGCCATCCGACGCAAACGTTGGCGGAACCGCGGCATGCTGGCGGAGGTGGCCAACACATTTGCGGCCATCGCCGACATCGAGGAATAGTAGACCATGGGAGCCGCCGCCGCTCTGAACCCACGAATGCTACGACCACCGCGTCGCCGGCATAGACACCCGTTGTGTTGCCCGGTTTGGCTCAAAACATCATGGACCCCAGCCGCGGTCCGCATTAGAAATTATACCAGCTTCCAGAAGTTATTCGCGATTAGTCAAAAAATGACGAAAATATAATTAATTACGCATGGTCTTGACTTGTTGTGCCTGCACTAGTAGTACGAACTAGAGGTTTTTCTTTATTTATAACTCTCCTCACATTTTTTTTGTCTTTCAAGTGAATCATGTGAAGGAAATATGCCCTAGAGGCAATAATAAAGTTGTTATTTATATTTCCTTATATCATGATAAATGTTTATTATTCATGCTAGAATTGTATTAACCGAAAACTTAGTACATGTGTGAATACATAGACAAACAGAGTGTCACTAGTATGCCTCTAACTTGACTAGCTCGTTGATCAAAGATGGTTAAGTTTCCTAGCCATAGACATGAGTTGTCATTTGATGAACGGGATCACATCATTAGAGAATGATGTGACTGACTTGACCCATTTAATGAGCTTAGCACTTGATCGTTTAGTTTGTTGCTATTGCGTTCTTCATGACTTATACATGTTCCTATGACTATGAGATTATGCAACTCCCGAATATCGGAGGAACACTTTGTGTGCTACCAAACGTCACAACGTAACTGGGTGATTATAAAGGTGCTCTACAGGTGTCTCCGATGGTGTTTGTTTAGTTGGCATAGATCGAGATTAGGATTTGTCACTCTGATTGTCGAAGAGGTATCTCTGGGGACTCTCGGTAATACACATCACTATAAGCCTTGCAAGCAATGTGACTAATGAGTTAGTTGCGGGATGATGCATTATGGGACGAGTAAAGAGACTTGCCGACAACGAGATTGAACTAGGTATTGAGATACCGATGATCGAATCTCGGGCAAGTAACATACCAATGACAAAGGGAACAACATATGTTGTTATGCGGTTTGACCGATAAAGATCTTCGTAGAATATGTGGGAGCCAATATGAGCATCCTGATTCTGCTATTGGTTATTGACCGGAAACGTGTCTCGGTCATGTATACATAGTTCTCGAACCCGTAGGGTCCGCACGCTCAACGTTCGGTGACGATCGGTATTATGAGTTTGTGTTTTGATGTACCGAAGATAGTTTGGAGTCCCGGATGTGATCACAGACATGACGAGGAGTCTTGAAATGGTCGAGACATAAAGATTGATATATTGGACGGCTATATACGGACACCGGAATTGTTCCGGGTGATTTCGGAGAAAACCGGAGTGCCGGAGGGTTACCGGAACCCCCCGGGAGAACTAATGGGCCTCATGGGCCTTAGTGGAGAGAGAGAGGGCCGGCCAGGGCAGGACGCACGCCCCCCCTTGGGAGTCCGAATTGGACAAGGAGGGGGGGGGGGGCGGCGCCCCCTTTCCCTTCTCCCTCTCCTCCTTCCTTTGCCCCTCCTAGTAGGAGTAGGAAAGGGGAGTCCTACTCCTACTAGGAGGAGGACTCCTCCTCTCCTGGCGCGCCACAAGGGCCGGCCGGCCTCCCCCGTTGCTCCTTTATATACGGGGCAGGGGGCACCCTAGAACACACAAGTTGATTGTTTCCAGCCGTGTGCGGTGCCCCGCCTCCACCATAATCCACCTCGGTCATATCGTTGCAGTGCTTAGGCGAAGCCCTACGCCGGTAGCTTCATCATCACCGTCACCACACCGTCGTGCTGACGAAACTCTCCCTCGACACTCTGCTGGATCGTGAGTTCAAGGGACGTCATCGAGCTGAACGTGTGCTGAACTCGGAGGTGCCGTGCGTTCGGTACTTGGATCGGTCGGATCGTGAAGATGTACGACTACATCAACCGCGTTGACAAAATGCTTCCGCTTATGGTCTACGAGGGTACGTGGACAACACTCTCCCGCTCGTTGCTATGCATCACCATGATCTTGCGTGTGCGTAGGAATTTTTTTGAAATTACTACGTTCCCCAACAGTGGTATCAGAGCCAGGTTTATGCATAGATGTTATATGCACGAGTAGAACACAAGTGAGTTGTGGGCGATACTAGTCATACTGCTTACCAGCATGTCATACTTCGATTCGGCGGTATTGTTGGATGAAGCGGCCCGGACCGACATTACGCGTACGCTTACGCGAGACTGGTTCTACTGATGTGCTTCGCACACAGGTGGCTGGCGGGTGTCAGTTTCTCCAACTTTAGTTGAATCGAGTGTGGCTACGCCCGGTCCTTGTTGAAGGTTAAAACAGCACATACTTGACGAAATATCATTGTGGTTTTGATGCGTAGGTAAGAACGATTCTTGCTCAGCCCGTAGCAGCCACGTAAAACTTGCAACAGCAAAGTAGAGGACATCGAACTTGTTTTTGCAGGGCATGTTGTGATGTGATATGGTCAAGACATGATGCTAAATTTTATTGTATGAGATGATCATATTTTGTAAGGGAGTTATTTGCAACTGGCAGGAGCCATATGGTTGTCGCTTTATTGTATGAAATGCAATCGCCATGTAATTGCTTTACTTTATAACTAAGCGGTAGCGATAGTCGTAGAAGCAATAGTTGGCGAGACGACAACGATGCTACGTTGGAGATCAAGGTGTCGCGCCGGTGACGATGGTAATCATGACGGTGCTTCGAAGAAGGAGATCAAAGGCACAAGATGATGATGGCCATATCATATCACTTATATTGATTGCATGTGATGTTTATCTTTTATGCATCTTATTTTGCGTTGATTGACGGTAGCATTATAAGATGATCTCTCACTAAATTTCAAGGTATAAGTGTTCTCCCTAAGTATGCACCGTTGCGAAAGTTCGTCGTGCCGAGACACCACGTGATGATCGGGTGTGATAAGCTCTATGTTCACATACAACGGGTGCAAGCCAGTTTTGCACACGCAAAATACTCAGGTTAAACTTGACGAGCCTAGCATATGCAGATATGGCCTCGGAACACTGAGACCGAAAGGTCGAGCATGAATCATGTAGTAGATATGATCAACATAGGGATGTTGACCATTGTAAACTACTCCATCTCACGTGATGATCGGACATGGTTTAGTTGATTTGGATCACGTGATCACTTAGATGATTAGAGGGATGTCTATCTAAGTGGGAGTTCTTAAGTAATATGATTAATTGAACTTTAATTTATCATGAACTTAGTACCTCATAGTATTTTGCATGTCTATGTTGTTGTAGATCAATGACCCGTGCTACTGTTCCTTTGAATTTTAATGCGTTCCTTGAGAAAGCTAAGTTGAAAGATGATGGTAGCAATTACATGGACTGGGTCCGTAACTTGAGGATTATCCTCATTGCTGCACAGAAGAATTACGTCCTGGAAGCACCGCTGGGTGCCAGGCCTGCTGCAGATGCTACTGATGACGTTAAGAACATCTGGCAGAGCAAAGCTGATGACTACTCGATAGTTCAGTGTGCCATGCTTTATGGCTTAGAACCGGGACTTCAACGACGTTTTGAACGTCATGGAGCATATGAGATGTTCCAGGAGTTGAAGTTAATATTTGAAGAAAATGCCCGGATTGAGAGATATGAAGTCTCCAATAAGTTCTACAGCTACAAGATGGAGGAGAATAGTTCTGTTAGTGAACATATACTCAAAATGTCTGGGTATAACAATCAGTTGATTCAACTGGGAGTTAATCCTCCTGATGATAGTGTCATTGACAGAATTCTTCAATCACTGCCACCAAGCTACAAGAGCTTCGTGATGAACTATAACATGCAAGGGATGGATAAGACAATTCCCGAGCTCTTCGCGATGCTAAAGGCTGCGGAGGTAGAAATCAAGAAGGAGCATCATGTGTTGATGGTCAACAAAAAAGGGTAAAGGGAGGAAGGGGAACTTCAAGAAGAACGGCAAGCAAGTTGCTGCTCAAGTGAAGAAGCCCAAATCTGGACCTAAGCCTGAGACTGAGTGCTTCTACTGCAAAGAGACTGGTCACGGGAAGCGGAACTGCCCCAAGTATTTGGCGGATAAGAAGGATGACAAGGTGAACAAAGGTATATGTGATATACATGTTATTGATGTGCACCTTACTAATGCTCGCAGTAGCACCTGGGTATTTGATACTGGTTCTGTTGCTAATATTTGCAACTCGAAACAGGGACTACGGATTAAGCGAAGATTGGCTAAGCATGAGGTGACGATGCGCGTGGGAAAAGATTCCAAAGTCGATGTGATCATCGTCGGCACACTACCTCTACATCTACCTTCGGGATTAGTTTTAGACCTGAATAATTGTTATTTGGTGCCAGCGTTGAGCATGAACATTATATCTGGATCATGTTTGATGCGAGACGGTTATTCATTTAAATCTGAGAATAATGGTTGTTCTATTTATATGAGTAATATCTTTTATGGTCATGCACCCTTGAAGAGTGGTCTATTTTTGTTGAATCTCGATAGTAGTGATACACATATTCATAATATTGAAGCCAAAAGATGCAGAGTTGATAATGACAGTGCAACTTATTTGTGGCACTCCCGTTTGGGTCATATTGGTGTAAAGCGCATGAAGAAACTCCAATCTGATGGACTTTTGGAATCACTTGATTATGAATCACTTGGTACGTGCAAACCATGCCTCATGGGCAAGATGACTAAAACTCCGTTCTCCGGAACAATGGAGCGAGCAACAGATTTATTGGAAATCATACATACTGATGTATGTGGTCCGATGAATATTGAAGCTCGCGGCGGGTATCATTATTTTCTCACCTTCACATATGATTTGAGCAGATATGGGTATATCTACTTGATGAAACATAAGTCTGAAACATTTGAAAAGTTCAAAAAATTTCAGAGTGAAGTGTAAAATCATCGTAACAAGAAAATAAAGTTTCTACGATCTGATCGTGGAGGAGAATATTTGAGTTACGAGTTTGGTCTTAATTTGAAACAATGCGGAATAGTTTCGCAACTCACGCCACCCGGAACACCACAGCGTAATGGTGTATCCGAACGTCGTAACCGCACTTTATTAGATATGATGCGATCTATGATGTCTCTTACTGATTTACCGCTATCGTTTTGGGGTTATGCTTTAGAGACGGCTGCATTCACGTTAAATAGGGCACCATCTAAATCCGTTGAGACGATGCCTTATGAGCTGTGGTTTGGCAAGAAACCAAAGTTGTCATTTCTAAAAGTTTGGGGCTGCGATGCTTATCTGAAAAAACTTCAACCTGATAAGCTCGAACCCAAATCGGAGAAATGTGTCTTCATAGGATACCCAAAGGAAACTGTTGGGTACACCTTCTATCACAGATCTGAAGGCAAGACATTTGTTGCTAAGAATGGATCCTTTCTAGAGAAGGAGTTTCTCTCGAAAGAAGTGAGTGGGAGGAAACTAGAACTTGATGAGGTAACTGTACCTGCTCCCTTATTGGAAAGTAGTTCATCACAGAAATCAGTTCCTGTGATCCCTACACCAATTAGTGAAGAAGCTAATGATAATGATCATCAAACTTCAGATCAAGTTACTACCGAACCTCGTAGGTCAACCAGAGTAAGATCCGCACCAGAGTGGTACGGTAATCCTATTCTGGAGGTCATGTTACTAGACCATGACGAACCTACGAACTATGAGGAAGCGATGATGAGCCCAGATTCCGCGAAATGGCTTGAGGCCATGAAATCTGAGATGGGATCCATGTATGAGAACAAAGTGTGGACTTTGGTTGACTTGCCCGATGATCGGCAAGCCATAGAGAATAAATGGATCTTCAAGAAGAAGACTGACGCTGACGGTAATATTACTGTCTACAAAGCTCGACTTGTCGCGAAAGGTTTTCAACAAGTTCAAGGAGTTGACTACAATCAGACCTTCTCACCCGTAGCGATGCTTAAGTCTATCCGAATCATGTTAGCAATTGCTACATTTTATGATTATGAAATTTGGCAAATGGATGTAAAGACTGCATTCATGAATGTATTTCTGGAAGAAGAGTTGTATATGATGCAACCTGAAGGTTTTATCGATCCAAAGAGTGCTAACAAAGTGTGCAAGCTCCAGTGATCCTTTTATGGACTGGTGCAAGCCTCTCGGAGTTGGAATAAACGTTTTGATAGTGTGATCAAAGCATATGGTTTTATACAGACTTTTGGAGAAGCCTGTATTTACAAGAAAGTGAGTGGGAGCTCTGTAGCATTTCTAATATTATATGTGGATGACATATTGTTGATTGGAAATGATATAGAATTTCTGGATAGCATAAAAGGATACTTGAACAAGAGTTTTTCAGTGAAAGACCTTGGTGAAGCTGCTTATATATTGGGCATCAAGATCTATAGAGATAGATCAAGACGCTTAATTGGACTTTCACAAAGCACATACCTTGATAAAGTTTTGAAGAAGTTCAAAATGGATCAAGCAAAGAAAGGGTTCTTGCCTGTGTTACAAGGTGTGAAGTTGAGTCAGACTCAATGCCCGAGCACTGCAGAAGATAGAGAGAAAATGAAAGATGTTCCCTATGCTTCAGCCATAGGCTCTATCATGTATGCAATGCTGTGTACCAGACCTGATGTGTGCCTTGCTATTAGTTTAGCAGGGAGGTACCAAAGTAATCCAGGAGTGGATCACTGGACATCGGTCAAGAATATCCTGAAATACCTGAAAAGGGTAAAGGATATGTTTCTCGTTTATGGAGGTGACAAAGAGCTTGTCGTAAATGGTTACGTCAATGCAAGCTTTGACACTGATTCGGATGACTCGAAGTCACAAACCGGATACGTATTTATATTGAACGGTGGAGCTGTAAGTTGGTGCAGTTCTAAGTAGAGCGTCGTGGCGGGATCTACATGTGAAGCGGAGTACATAGCTACTTCGGAAGCAGCAAATGAAGTAGTTTGGATGAAGGAGTTCATATCCGATCTAGGTGTCATACCTAGTGCATCAGGTCCAATGAAAATCTTTTGTGACAATACTGGTGCAATTGCCTTGGCAAAGGAATCCAGATTTCACTAGAGAACCAAGCACATCAAGAGACGCTTCAATTCCATCCATGATCAAGTCAAGGAGGGAGACATCAAGATTTGCAAGATACATACGGATCTGAATGTTGCAGACCTGTTGACTAAGCCTCTCTCACGAGCAAAACATGATCAGCACCAAGGCTCCATGGGTGTTAGAATGATTACTGTGTAATCTAGATTATTGACTCTAGTGCAAGTGGGAGACTGAAGGGAAATATGCCCTAGACGCAATAATAAAGTTGTTATTTATATTTCCTTATATCATGATAAATGTTTATTATTCATGCTAGAATTGTATTAACTTGAAACTTAGTACATGTGTGAATACATAGACAAACAGAGTGTCACTAGTATGCCTCTAACTTGACTAGCTCATTAACCAAAGATGGTTAAGTTTCCTAGCCATAGACATGAGTTGTCATTTGATGAACGGGATCACACCATTAGAGGACGATGTGATTGACTTGACCCATTTCATTAGCTTAGCACTTGATCGTTTAGTTTGTTGCTATTGCTTTCTTCATGACTTATGCATGTTCCTATGACTATGAGATTATGCAACTCTCGAATACCGGAGGAACACTTTGTGTGCTACCAAACGTCACAACGTAACTGGGTGATTATAAAGGTGCTCTACAGGTGTCTCCGATGGTGTTTGTTGACTTGGCATAGATCGAGATTAGGATTTGTCACTCCGATTGTCGGAGAGGTATCTCTAGGCCCTCTCGGTAAT
The DNA here is from genome assembly GCF_018294505.1 of Triticum aestivum. NCBI lineage: Eukaryota > Viridiplantae > Streptophyta > Magnoliopsida > Poales > Poaceae > Triticum > Triticum aestivum. The sequence continues at coordinate 136,969,767 of NC_057814.1, read as the reverse complement.
ACACATCACTATAAGCCTTGCAAGCAATGTGACTAATGAGTTAGTTGCGGGATGATGCATTACGGAACGAGTAAAGAGACTTGCCGACAACGAGATTGAACTAGGTATTGAGATACCGACGATCGAATCTCGGGAAAGTAACATACCGATGACAAAGGGAACAACGTATGTTGTTATACTGTGTTGACAAAATGCTTCCGCTTACGGTCTACGAGGGTACGTGGACAACACTCTCCCGCTCGTTGCTATGCATCACCATGATCTTGTGTGTGTAGGAATTTTTTTGAAATTACTACGTTCCTCAACATCATGGTTGTGGACATTATCTATGAATGTGCAGATATCTGTTCACATGAGTTTGATGTGGCAGTTAAACTTGGAATGTTGGGCTTGCATGTGAACTATACCATGTCCAATGCTTCGTTTGTTATTGTTTGGAAAGTAATTGCTGTTATTACATGACCCGATTTTTTTATATTTTGTGCCACATTAGTAGATGCACGGACATCAAAACAGGCATGCTAATTGGATAAACATTTGAACCTAGCTATTATGAAGGAAAATTTGCATTGACAACAGTTTTAGATAGCAGGAGATGCCTAGCCTGCTCTGCCTCTGCTAGCTTCTTTCTGGCTTCTTCTCTCTCTTCTTTGGCTTGGGTGAAGAGAGCATCTGATTGCTCTTTTCGCTTCTTCAGGAACTCAGCTACATTCTCAAGGGCTGCTGCACGCTTTCTTTCAGCCTTTACTAGAGCCACGAGGACACGAACAGTTGACGACTCCACCTAGCTTGTCTGTAATCCAGCATCATCTGGGAATTTGCACCTTGTGTCTAATCTAGCATCATTAGGGAACTGGCACCTTGTGTGTAATCCAGCCTCATTTTGGAAACATGATCTCGAGGTTGACCATACTTCCCTCCTCACAGGAACTGCATCCTGACATGAAGTTACTTCTTTTTTAGATCAATACTCAGAGCAACCCAGATCCATTTAGTAGAAGCCAAATAAACAGGACTCGGAGTAGTGAATTCAAAAGGAAAAATATAAAATAGACTACAAGGTGAGAACACCAACTTCCTACATCAAGCTAAAAACGAAAGCAATAGGACGATTAAGACTCTTCTTATTACACATTGAAGAACACGAGGCTAAGAAAAACATAAACTACAACATATACACATCGGAGAACAGGAGGCTAAATGAAAGTAATTGAAAGGGTGTTACTTACCAAAGCTCATTTTACAGGTTCGGTGCAGCTCCTCTTTAACTTGCCATGCTCCTTGAACATGTCCCCAATATCCCGTGTTTGGTCTTCATTGCTCCTCTGCATGTTCGCACTCGTGGTTTTATAATCTCAACATGGCAAGAAAAATATACTAGTAATACTCACGCATCTTGTGGGCAACATTAAAGCACTCGTCTGCCATGTTAGAGCATCTCCAAGAGAAGTGCAACGCGCGGCGCTTTAAAAAAGTGTTTACAGTGCTGAGATCGAGAAGTAGAGATAGAGAGTAGAGACTAGAGAGTAGAGACATAGATAGTTCTCAGCATAGATATAGCATAGATAGATAAAAAAAATAGTTCAACTACTCCTCATAGTCCGACTCCTCCTCGATGATGTCCTCCTCTGACGTCTCAATGTAGGCGTGAAGAGACCGATCGTCGTTGGATTCCCAGGGCAACGCTGCTCCTAGCCTCATGTTGAATTGAGCGTCAGCTTTTCGCGTGCGCTTGTCCTCGCGATAGGCGGCTCGCTCCGCCCTCCTCTACTCCCTCTCCGCCCTCCTTTGCGTGTAGAACTCGCGCTCGTTGATGATGTCCTGCGGGAAGCATTGGTGCCACAGCGCCATGGCTTCCTTGTCCATCTCGGCGATGCCGAGACGGTGCTCCCGCCTCCGGTTGTCGTGACGATCCTCATCGGTGATAAGCCGCGGCAGAGGCGCGAGCTCCTGCGCCCGCTCTCGCGTCGGCACGTTGAGGAAGTTCAATGTTCTATGAGGCCACCGAAGGCGCCACACCGCTACGTCATACACGCGGGCGGCCTCGTTGGCGTTGTCGAAATTTCCGAGGCCGAGGCGCATCCCGCGGAACCGGATCTCAGCGGAGAAGCCGCCGGAGGGGCGCGTCCGGACGCCGCGGTATCCCCAAGTTTCCCGGCGACGCGGCGGCATGGTGGCGCGGCGGTGGCGAGGCGAGAAAGAGCGGGGAGAGAGCGGTGGCGAGGCGCAGAGCGGGGAGAGAGCGGTGGCGAGGCATAGAGCGGGGAGAGAGCGGTGGCAAGGCACATAACTGTGGGAGGGCGTTTGATTTTATAAAGCGTGCCGGACGCCGTGCACCAAAACTAGCGGGCGCCCGGCCGCTTTTTCCCGCGCGCGCGCGATCCTTTCCCGACGTCCCAGCTATCTTTACTATCTTCTCTACTTTTATATTTATTTTATATTTAATATTTATCTCTACTCTCTTCTCTACTATTATATTTATTTTATATTTAATATTTATCTCTACTTCTCTACTCTCTACTCTTTTTTCTACTCTTTCTTTCTACTCTGTTTTTCTTATAAAAAACAGAGTTGGTGATGATGGTGTGCCTGCCATCCTGCAATATAGACCGTCCGATTTGTATCCAACGGATAGGAAGGAAACTATGGCAATTTTTCAGAAACATACCCACACCCTCTCCAGATTTGCAAATAAGGCCTTCCCTCGTTCATCCTTTTCTCCTACAAGATAAACTACTGATACAAATGTCTCTTGATGTTCCGTGCAACGCATGGGCATCTTGCTAGTTCTAAAAAACTTTCCATTATTTGCCACAGTACTGGTTGCAGATGAAGAACCTACCCAAGAACAGCACGATATATGAGTGACACACAATTACAAGTTGATATTCTGTTGGACAATGGAGGCTATAACCAATTACTTTTACGGGAACAATAGCAACCAGGAAATTTGAAGGGTAGGTATGAACAGAATTGGAACTGCACATGTACTGCTAAGTGTTTAAATACACACATTACCAATTGAGGAGGAGAACAATGGTCGCGGCGGCCTCTGTGCATCATGATCGGCAACGGGAGTCAGTTCATTGTCCACGACGGTGGTGCTTCTGCGCTTGGCGTCGGCTTCCGGGAAGCAGATCCGAGACCGTGGAAGACGGTGCCGGGAAGAGGCTCCGTGTACGACGACGACGGTGGACCGGCTCCAGTGCGGCGTACGAGGTCATCGATGAGGCAGATGCGCTGCGGTGGACGAGTGCGCCGATGGAGAAGGGGAGGAGCACGGAGCCTGCAGTGCCGTGGAGAAGTCTATTTTGGTGTGGGGAAAGAAAATGGGGACTACTCAGGTGTACTAGTCTGTGTGCCGGGGTGGGGTTTTGTAACGCCCGGATAATTAAGCTACAGTAATCCCATGCTAATGGTGCCACGTCACCACGGTTACTGTTGTTAACCTCGCGATGATTCGAAACCGTTTCAAAATTTAAATTCAAATTAATGTCAATAACAAAAGTTTTCAAATATTAAAATAAAAATGTTCGGGAGATGCCATATTTTGCCTAAGTAAATATGGTGTGGTAAACACATTTTTATAAAATGCCTAAATAGTTTAAATTGAAATAAAACAGAAAAGCAAATAAATAAAAGAAAAGAAATTACAAAAAAGAAAAGAAAACAAAAAAACAAAAAAACAAAAGCCCCCCCACTGGCCCTGGCCCAACTGGGCCAACCCCCAGCCGCCCGAATGGGCCGGCCCACCGCGCGCCCCCTTCTCACCTTATCCCCTCACCCCCCACTCTCCACCGACAGCCACCCCCACTCCCCCCCCGAAATATCTCCTCTGCCTCCCCCGATCGGGATCGAGGAGGAGGCGCTC
>NC_057814.1:136956724-136965607 GCF_018294505.1 Triticum aestivum | reverse complement strand
CTTGCCCCCTCTGGGCCACTGCCAGGTGGGCCTCGCCCCCCCTTGAGCCACTGCCCCCTGGGCCCGAACCCCGTGGCCCTATGACATATGGGGCCCAGCCCACAGAACGAAAAGAAAAATAAAAATAATAATAATAAATAAAAAAATAAAAAAAATAAAAAAATAAAATAAATAATAATAAGAATAAGAATAAATCAATTAATAAAAATTAATAAATAAATAAATAAAGAAAATAAAAATAAAAATAATTTTAATTAATTAATTTATTAATTAATCCTGTTTAAATTAATCTAATTAGATAATTAATTTAATTAAACAGTAATTATTTAGCTAAACCCTAATTAACCTAAACAGAGAATGACAGGTGGGTCCCACTGGACCCACATGTCAGTTTGACTTAGTCAACCCCTGTTGACTGCTGATGTCAGCATGACATCATGCTGATGTCATAAATCCAAATTTCGAATTAAATTAAATAATTAATTAAATTCCAGAAATTAATAAAATCTTTAGAAAATCATATCTTTTAATCCGTAACTCGGATTAAAATATGTTCAACATGAAAGTTGCTCAGAGCCACGAGACGAATCTGAATACGCAGTCCGTCCGTCCACCACACCTCCCTAACCTATCGAACTAGCAACTTTCCCCCTCCAGTCCGTCTGTCCGAAAACACGAAACATCGGGAATACTTCCCGGATGTTCCCCCCCTTCGCCGGTACCACCTACTGTCGCGTTAGGACACACCTAGCACCGCTCATTGTCATGTCACGCATCGTCATGCTTATGTTTGCATTGTATTTACTGTTTCTTCCCCCTTCTTCTCTCCGGTAGACTACGAGACCGACACTGCTGCTGCCCAGTTCGACTACGGAGTCGACGACCCCTCCTACTTGCCAGAGCAACCAGGCAAGCCCCCCCCCCCTTGATCACCAGATATCGCCTATTCTTCTCTATACTGCTTGCATTAGAGTAGTGTAGCATGTTACTGCTTTTCGATATCCTATCCTGATGCATAGCCTATCCTTGTTACTACTGTTGATACCTTTACCTGCAATCCTACATGCTTAGTATAGGATGCTAGATTTCCATCAGTGGCCCTACATTCTTGTCCGTCTGCTGTGCTATACTATCGGGCCGTGATCACCTGGGCGGTGATCACGGGTATATACTTGTATACTATATACATGACACATGTGATGACTAAAGTCGGGTCGGCTCGTAGGAGTACCCGCAAGTGGATCTTTGTGGCGGAGCGACAGGGCAGGTTGAGACCGCCTAGGTGAGAGGTGGGCCTGGCCCTGGTCGGCGTTCGCGGATACTTAACACGCTTAACGAGATCTTGGTATTTGATCTGAGTCTGGCCATTTGGTCTATACGCACTAGCCATCTACGCGGGAGTAGTTATGGGTATCCCGGCATCGTGGAATCAGCCGAAGCCTTCGTGACGTCAGCGACTGAGTGGCGCGCGCCGTGTTAGACCGCTTTGACGTAATCGCCGTGATCGTGTGGGTTGCTATGTCTGCTCGCGGCCGCGTTCGCAACGTGCAGGTGTGCATAGGGCGATGGGCCCAGACCCCTGCGTGCTTAGGATTAGACCGGCGTGCTGACCGCTCTGTTGTGCTTAGGTGGGGCTGCGACGCGTTAATCTTACGAGGCCGGGCATGACCCAGAAAAGTGTGTCCGGCCAAATGGGATCGAGCGTGTTGGGTTATGTGGTGCACCCCTGCAGGGAAGTTTATCTATTCGAATAGCCGTGTCCCTTGGTAAAAGGACGACCCGGAGTTGTACCTTGACCTTATGACAACTAGAACCGGATACTGAATAAAATACACCCTTCCATGTGCCAGATACAACCCGGTGATCGCTCTCTAACAGGGCGACGAGGAGGGGATCGCCGGGTAGGATTATGCTATGCGATGCTACTTGGAGGACTTCAATCTACTCTCTTCTACATGCTGCAAGATGGAGATGTCCAGAAGCGTAGTCTTCGACAGGACTAGCTATCCCCCTTTTATTCTGGCATTCTGCAGTTCAGTCCACTGATATGCCCCTTTACACATATACCCATGCATATGTAGTGTAGCTCCTTGCTTGCGAGTACTTTGGATGAGTACTCACGGTTGCTTCTCTCCCTATTTTCCCCCTTTCCTTTCTATCTGGTTGTCGCAACCAGATGCTGGAGTCCAGGAGCCAGACGCCACCGTCGACGACAACTCCTACGACACTGGAGGTGCCTACTACTACGTGCAGGCCGCTGACGACGACCAGGAGTAGTTAGGAGGATCCCAGGCAGGAGGCCTGCGCCTCGTTCGATCTGTATCCCAGTTTGTGCTAGCCTTCTTAAGGCAAACTTGTTTAACTTATGTCTGTACTCAGATATTGTTGCTTCCGCTGACTCGTCTGTGATCGAGCACTTGTATTCGAGCCCTCGAGGCCCATGGCTTGTATTATGATGCTTGTATGACTTATTTATGTTGTAGAGTTGTGTTGTGATATCTTCCCGTGAGTCCCTGACCTTGATCGTACACATTTGCGTGCATGATTAGTGTACGGTCAAATCGGGGGCGTCACAAGTTTGTATCAGAGCCGACTGCCTGTAGGAATCCCCCTTTCCACACTCCTTGGCTGAAGTCGAGTCTAGACATTACAAAACTTTTACTAACATGGCTGTGTGTCTTACGGGCCCACGTCGCCATTGGGTGGTACAAGGATCTTTTACTCCTCGACCTTTACTCTGGGACTCTGAACTCTCTTCTACTCGGGTTAAACGAATTTACTAACTTTAACACTAGGATCCCGTGACCGCATTCACCCCAAAGTTGGATAAGCCATAGTTGTTTCTTAGAATAGTATTTTGAACAATTCACACACTGTCATTTGACTCATTTGAAACGTCTTTGCTTTCAGATGGAACCCACGAGGCAGGCCGTTCGCCACACGACGGCCATTGGTGCCTCGGGATCACCTGCGGTGCTAGCTGAGATGATGACCTATCTGGGTTATCGCTGGCACCGTGAGTACACCGTCTACGAGGAGTACCAGGACTTTTACCAGGAGCAGTACCACGCCATCGTCCACCTCTACTCGCGGGAGTATGACTCCACTACTGTGCTGCACACCACACATGGTGTTGGTGTGACCATCGATATGGCTGTCCACGATGCTGCCTATGCTGCTCTGACATGTCTTCATGGAGAGTATCGGGAGTTGGACACCTCCCCTTTCAGGCATATTGCTATCGCATCTGATGTTGGTGCGGAGGGATACTATACTGCTGCCTACTCCACTGTCACCGGAGAGCCCTTCTACCATCAGAACCTGGTTCTGCATGCTGATGGGCTGGATCGAGCTAACCGAGCTCTTCGCCACGAGATGTACACCACCCGTCAGCACCTTTACCGTGCTCTGACGCTGCTGCACCCCTTTGTCCGATCTGGATAGGTACCGCGTATTGCGATCTACCCAGCCAGGACCGTGATGCCCCACGGTGTCGGTTGGCCAGAGGTGGGAGGCTACTCTCCCGCACTTGGTCCTCTTCTGCCACCTGAGCGTCGGGCTCTACACCTGAGTATCCGCGGCCCCCAGTCTGCTGACGTGGAGGGCTATCCGTTGCCTCACTACCAGCTGTCGGGCTACGATTACCTCCACAGTACCTCTTGGGACTGATGTAGGCTTGCTTGTAGTGTTAGATGCATTCGCCGCGAGCCTGTGTGCCGCCTATGATGTTTTAGTCTATGTACTGAACTCTGTGTACTGAACTCTATGCATGACCCCTTTTGTAAGTTATGCCGACTACTATGTAGTAGCTATCGTGCTCCTCTCGTTATGCATATTTCATCATGAATGATTCTTGTCTTTGCAAATATTTCTCAATGCTGAACTACCCTGTTATATAATAGCAGGATGGTTAGACCAGGTGGTCGTGGTCGTGGTGGCGATGCCCCACCACCACCTGAGTACATGGCTGGTATGATCCAACAGTTTGAACTGAACCGCCAATTCATGGAAAATATGATGGCTCAGTTTCCTCGCCCCAATATGAACCAGCAGCCAGCCCAAGTGACTCTTCAAGATTTCATACGCCTCAACCCAACCATCTACCACAGCTCAACTCAGCCTCTGGATGCTGATGACTGGCTCCGTGACATCACCTATGAGATGGAGTCTGCTGATGTAGCCCTTGCTAGCTATGTCACCTTTGCTTCCTTCTTCTTGAAGGGACCCGCAGCTCAATGGTGGGACAGCCACAGGCGTACTATGCCAGCTGGAACAATCATCACATGGCCAGACTTCCAAGCAGCTTTCCGTGCCCGCTTCATTCCTCAAGGAGTCATGGACCGGAAGAAGCGTGAGTTCCGCAACCTCACCCAAGGCAACAAAACTATCGAAGCTTATCAGCGGGAGTTTCTGGACTTGTCTCGCTATGCTGAAGAGGACATTGCAACTGATGCACGCAGACAAGAGAAGTTCCGTGATGGCCTTCAAGCTGACATCAAGCTCGCACTTCTAGTGCATGACTTTGCTGATTTCGCCACCTTGGTGAACAAGGCCATCAATGTCGAAACTGGTCTGCAGGAATACCAGAGCTCTCACAGGCGCAACCGTGACACGGGCTCATCTTCGGGCTCGCCCGCACAGAAGCGTAAGATATGGATCCCGAACAGCATGTACCGTCCAAATGCATCTACCCCAAGGCAGACCTATGCTGCACCTCGTCTGCCTCCACCACCATCTAGGCAGTCAAAGCTACCAGCTCCCCCACCTCGGGCTCCTGTTCCCACTTCCGATAATGGTCTGTGCTTCAAGTGTGGTCAACCGGGTCACTTTGCCAGGAACTGCTATCAGAACCAGAATCAACTGGCCCTTCCAGCAGCTGGCCGTGGTAACAACCAGCCCCGCAACAACAATGCTAAGTCTTATGGTCGTGCTCATGCCAACCACGTTGATCTCAGCGAAGCTCAAGACCAGCCTGCTACTGTGATGGGTACACTCCTCGTAAATTCAGTACCAGCATCCATTTTATTTGATACAGGAGCATCCCATTCATTCATATCAGCAGAATTTGCATTCCTGCATGGCATTAATTACGAAGAGATAAACACTCCGCTAGTGGTACACACCCCTGTGGGCCAATGTCAAACCTCTATGGTTAGTCACGACGTTTCTGTTGAAATTGAAGGACTGGAATTTCTTGTCTCTCCCATCGCACTGAAGTCCTGTAGCATTGATCTCATTCTGGGAATGAATTGGTTAAAAGCGCATACTGCTTCAATCGTTTGCACCACTAAGACCGTCCATCTGCTACACCCTTCAGATGAGATAGTTACTTACCAAGCCCATCTGGTGCAAAATGCCGAGGCAAGGATCTATGCATTGAATGCATTGAACGCTGCACCACTCGAGGGCATTGAAAACATTCCCGTCGTGCGAGAATTCCTCGACGTCTTCCCTGAAGAACTTCCAGGGATTCCCCCTGCTAGAGCTGTCGAATTCATCATAGACTTGAAACCAGGCACCACTCCTATAGCCAAGCGATCCTACAAGATGCCGCCGCATGAACTCCTTGAGCTTAAGGAGGAAATCGACAAATCTCTTCGCAAAGGATTCATTCGCCCAAGTTGCTCTCCTTGGGGAGCACCTTCCCTCTTTGTCAAGAAGAAGGATGGGACAAACCGGTTAGTTCAACACTACCGTCCTATAAACCAAGCTACCATCCAGAATAAATACCCCCTTCCTCGGATCAATGATCTGTATGATCAACTGGCGGGTTCGTCAGTGTTCTCTAAGCTCGACTTGAGGTTGGGCTACCACCAGATCCGTGTTCGCGAAGAGGATATCCCTAAGACCGCCTTCGTGACTCGCTATGGTTCATACGAGTACACCGTCATGTCTTTCGGTTTAACCAATGCTCCAGCCACCTTCTCTCGTCTGATGAACTATATATTCATGGATTACCTCGACAAGTTCGTCGTGGTTTATCTGGATGATATCCTGGTATTTTCCAAGAACGAAGAAGAACATGCTGAACATCTTCGACTTGTGCTGGAAAAGCTACGAGAGCATCAACTATATGCCAAGTTCTCCAAATGTGAATTCTGGCTACCGAAAGTAACCTATCTTGGGCATGTCATCTCTAAGGATGGTATTGCCTTCAACCCCGAGCGAGTTCAGGCTATCCTTGATTGGACTCCTCCCAAGAACGTTAAGCAAGTCAGAAGTTTTCTCGGTCTCGCCAGCTATTGCCGTCGATTCGTCGAGAACTTCTCCAAGATCGCCAGGCCTCTCACTAATCTGTTGCATAAGGGCGTCAAGTTCCAATGGACAGACAAATGTCAGGAAAGTTTCCAGGCACTCAAAGACAAGTTGACTTCCGCTCCAGTTCTAGCTCCACCTGATACTAAGAAGGACTTCGTCATTTACTGTGACGCTTCCCGTCAAGGCTTAGGCTGTGTCCTAATGCAAGACCGTAAAGTGATTGCTTATGCCTCTCGGCAATTGCGCCCTCACGAAGAGAACTACCCAGTTCACGACCTCGAACTTGCTACTGTCATTCATGCGCTGAAGCAGTGGCGACATTACCTTCTCGGTAATCGTTGCGAGATCTTCACTGACCACCAAAGTCTGAAGTATCTGTTTACTCAGCCAGATCTGAACCTCCGTCAACAGAGATGGATGGAGCTTGTTGCAGACTTTGACTTGGGTATTTCCTATACGCCAGGCAAGGCTAATGTAATGGCTGATGCCTTGAGCCGCAAGTCTTACTGCAACCACCTCCAGGTTCACAAAGTTCAGCCCTCGCTTGTTGAAGAATTTAGGAAGTTGAACCTCCATATTGTTCCACCGGGTGCACTCGCTCCCCCTCCTAAGGAGTTTGGCAAGGTGAACCTCCACGTTGTTACCCAGGGTTCCCTCAATACCCTAGTTGCTAAACCAGATCTCGTGGATAGCATCAAAAGGCTACAGAAGTATGACTCTGAAGCCAACAAGATTAAGCGCTACCTCGCAGAAGGAAAGCCCTCATTCTTAACCATTGCTGAAGATGGCACCCTATACTTCAAGGGCCGCCTAGTGGTGCCATGTGCTGAGAAAAACCTGGATATGACACAGGAAGTTATGAAAGAAGCTCATGATACGCCTCTATGTATCCGTCCTGGTAGTACAAAGATGTACCAAGACATCCGTCAGAGATTCTGGTGGTCTAATATGAAGCAAGACATTGCTCATTATGTTGCTGAGTGTGACGTTTGCCGTCGTATCAAAGCAGAACATCAAAGGCATGCTGGAACTCTGCAACCTATCTCTATTCCTGAATGGAAATGGGACCATGTTGAGATGGACTTCGTCACTGGATTTCCCAAATCACAGAAAGGTAATGATGCTATTCTTGTCGTCATTGACCGGCTTTCCAAAGTTGCACATTTTCTGGCGGTCAAAGAAACGATAACCGCTAGCCAGTTGGCAACGCTCTATATGTCCAGGATTGTTTCACTCCACGGTATTCCATTGGTTATCAGCTCAGACCGTGGCAGCTTATTCACTTCAAGATTCTGGGCAAGTTTCCAAGAAGCTATGGGAACTCATCTGTCATTCAGTACTGCGTTTCATCCTCAATCGCAAGGGCAAGTTGAACGCGTCAACCAAGTTCTCGAAGACATGCTTCGAGCTTGTGTTATTTCCTTCGGCAAGAAATGGGAGGAATCTCTCCCGTATGCTGAGTTCTCTTATAATAATAGCTATCAAGCTAGTCTGAAGATGGCCCCCTTCGAAGTGTTATATGGACGAAAGTGCCGAACCCCTATGAACTGGTCAGAAACTGGGGAACGTCCACTCTTCGGTCCGGATATTATCCAAGATGCCGAAGAACAAGTCCGCATTATCCGTGAGAATCTCAAGACTGCTCAGTCACGTCGGAAGAGTCAGTATGACCGTCATCATAAAGACATGGTCTATCAACCTGGCGAAAAGGCTTATCTTCGAGTCACACCTATGAAGGGTGCTCACCGCTTCGGGATCAAGGGCAAACTAGCTCCTCGCTATATTGGGACATTCACTATTCTCGAAAGGCGTGGAAAAGTGGCATACCAACTGGAGCTACCGCCGAACCTTTCTCAGGTTCACGATGTGTTCCATGTGTCGCAGCTCCGCCGTTGCTTCAAGGACCCAATCCGAGCTGTGGATCATGAAGTGCTCGAATTGCAGCAAGACCTCTCCTATAAGGAGCATCCGGTCCGCATTCTCGACCAAGCTGAACGCCGCACACGTCAGAAGGCGATGAAGTTTCTCAAAGTCCAGTGGTCGCACCATTCTGAAGATGAGGCCACTTGGGAACGCGAGGATCGCCTGCGTGATGAATACCCCGCACTGTTTCCTTCTACCTCCTAAATCTCGGGACAAGATTTCTTGTAGTGGAGGAGATTTGTAACGCCCGGATAATTAAGCTACAGTAATCCCACGCTAATGGTGCCACGTCACCACGGTTACTGTTGTTAACCTCGCGATGATTCGAAACCGTTTCAAAATTTAAATTCAAATTAATGTCAATAACAAAAGTTTTCAAATATTAAAATAAAAATGTTCGGGAGATGCCATATTTTGCCTAAGTAAATATGGTGTGGTAAACACATTTTTATAAAATGCCTAAATAGTTTAAATTGAAATAAAACAGAAAAGCAAATAAATAAAAGAAAAGAAATTACAAAAAAGAAAAGAAAACAAAAAAAAAACAAAAAAAACAAAAGCCCCCCAACTGGACCTGGCCCAACTGGGCCAACCCCCAGCCGCCCGAATGGGCCGGCCCACCCCGCGCCCCCCTCTCACCTTATCCCCTCACCCCCCACTCTCCACCGATAGCCACCCCCACTCCCCCCCGAAATATCTCCT
>NC_057814.1:136945726-136955944 GCF_018294505.1 Triticum aestivum | reverse complement strand
AATTAATCTTGTTTAAATTAATCTAATTAGATAATTAATTTAATTAAACAGTAATTATTTAGCTAAACCCTAATTAACCTAAACAGAGAATGACAGGTGGGTCCCACTGGACCCACATGTCAGTTTGACTTAGTCAACCCCTGTTGACTGCTGATGTCAGCATGACATCATGCTGATGTCATAAATCCAAATTTTGAATTAAATTAAATAATTAATTAAATTCCAGAAATTAATAAAATCTTTAGAAAACCATATCTTTTAATCCGTAACTCGGATTAAAATATTTTCAACATGAAAGTTGCTCAGAGCGACGAGACGAATCCGAATACGCAGTCCGTTCGTCCACCACACCTCCCTAACCTATCGAACTAGAAACTTTCCCCCTCCAGTCCGTCTGTCCGAAAACGCGAAACATCGGGAATACTTCCCGGATGTTCCCCCCCTTCGCCGGTACCACCTACTGTCGCGTTAGGACACACCTAGCACCGCTCATTGTCATGTCACGCATCGTCATGCTTATGTTTGCATTGTATTTACTGTTTTTTCCCCCTTCTTCTCTCCGGTAGACTACGAGACCGACACTGCTGCTGCCCAGTTCGACTACGGAGTCGACGACCCCTCCTACTTGCCAGAGCAACCAGGCAAGCCCCCCCCTTGATCACCAGATATCGCCTATTCTTCTCTATACTGCTTGCATTAGAGTAGTGTAGCATGTTACTGCTTTTCGATATCCTATCCTGATGCATAGCCTATCCTTGTTACTACTGTTGATACCTTTACCTGCAATCCTACATGCTTAGTATAGGATGCTAGATTTCCATCAGTGGCCCTACATTCTTGTCCGTCTGCTGTGCTATACTATCGGGCCGTGATCACCTGGGCGGTGATCACGGGTATATACTTGTATACTATATACATGACACATGTGATGACTAAAGTCGGGTCGGCTCGTAGGAGTACCCGCAAGTGGATCTTTGTGGCGGAGCGACAGGGCAGGTTGAGACCGCCTAGGTGAGAGGTGGGCCTGGCCCTGGTCGGCGTTCGCGGATACTTAACACGCTTAACGAGATCTTGGTATTTGATCTGAGTCTGGCCATTTGGTCTATACGCACTAGCCATCTACGCGGGAGTAGTTATGGGTATCCCGGCGTCGTGGAATCAGCCGAAGCCTTCGTGATGTCAGCGACTGAGTGGCGCGCGCCGTGTTGGACCGCTTTGACGTAACCGCCGTGATCGTGTGGGTTGCTAGGTCTGCTCGCGGCCGCGTTCGCAATGTGCAGGTGTGCATAGGGCGATGGGCCCAGACCCCTGCGCGCTTAGGATTAGACCGGCGTGCTGACCACTCTGTTGTGCTTAGGTGGGGCTGCGACGCATTGATCTTACGAGGCCGGGCATGACCCAGAAAAGTGTGTCCGGCCAAATGGGATCGAGCGTGTTGGGTTATGTGGTGCACCCCTGCAGGGAAGTTTATCTATTCGAATAGCCGTGTCCCTTGGTAAAAGTACGACCCGGAGTTGTACCTTGACCTTATGACAACTAGAACCGGATACTGAATAAAATACACCCTTCCAAGTGCCAGATACAACCCGGTGATCGCTCTCTAACAGGGCGACGAGGAGGGGATCGCCGGGTAGGATTATGCTATGCGATGCTACTTGGAGGACTTCAATCTACTCTCTTCTACATGCTGCAAGATGGAGATGTCCAGAAGCATAGTTTTCGACAGGACTAGCTATCCCCCTTTTATTCTGGCATTCTGCAGTTCAGTCCACTGATATGCCCCTTTACACATATACCCATGCATATGTAGTGTAGCTCCTTGCTTGCGAGTACTTTGGATGAGTACTCACGGTTGCTTCTCTCCCTCTTTTCCCCCTTTCCTTTCTATCTGGTTGTCGCAACCAGATGCTGGAGTCCAGGAGCCAGACGCCACCGTCGACGACGACTCCTACGACACTGGAGGTGCCTACTACTACGTGCAGGCCGCTGACGACGACCAGGAGTAGTTAGGAGGATCCCAGGCAGGAGGCCTGCGCCTCGTTCGATCTGTATCCCAGTTTGTGCTAGCCTTCTTAAGGCAAACTTGTTTAACTTATGTCTGTACTCAGATATTGTTGCTTCCGCTGACTCGTCTGTGATCGAGCACTTGTATTCGAGCCCTCGAGGCCCATGGCTTGTATTATGATGCTTGTATGACTTATTTATGTCATAGAGTTGTGTTGTGATATCTTCCCATGAGTCCCTGACCTTGATCGTACACATTTGCGTGCATGATTAGTGTACGGTCAAATCGGGGGCGTCACAAGTTGGTATCAGAGCCGACTGCCTGTAGGAATCCCCCTTTCCACACTCCTTGGCCGAAGTCGAGTCTAGACATTACAAAACTTTTACTAACATGGCTGTGTGTCTTACGGGCCCACGTCGCCATTGGGTGGTACTAGGATCTTTTACTCCTCGACCTTTACTCTGGGACTCTGAACTCTCTTCTACTCGGGTTAAACGAATTTACTAACTTTAACACTAGGATCCCGTGACCGCATTCACCCCAAAGTTGGATAAGCCATAGTTGTTTCTTAGAATAGTATTTTGAACAATTCACACACTGTCATTTGACTCCTTTGAAACGTCTTTGCTTTCAGATGGAACCCACGAGGCAGGCCGTTCGCCCCACGACGGCCATTGGTGCCTCGGGATCACCAGCGGTGCTAGCTGAGATGATGACCTATCTGGGTTACCGCTGGCACCGTGAGTACACCGTCTACGAGGAGTACCAGGACTTTAACCAGGAGCAGTACCGCGCCATCGTCCACCTCTACTCGCGGGAGTATGACTCCACTACTGTGCTGCACACCGCACATGGTGTTGGTGTGACCATCGATATGGCTGTCCATGATGCTGCCTATGCTGCTCTGACACGTCTTCGTGGAGAGTATCGGGAGTTGGACACCTCCCCTTTCAGGCATATTGCTATCGCATCTGATGTTGGTGCGGAGGGATACTATACTGCTGCCTACTCCACTGTCACCCGAGAGCCCTTCTACCATCAGAACCTGACTTTGACCAATGCTAATACGCGGACATAAATAAAAACGGAGGGAGTACACATTTGTTTTCTTAGTTTGTAGTGAATTAATCATTTTTTGTAATTGTGAAATAAATATATTAGGCTACTGACTTCGAATGTAATGGTCTATACAATTCAGTAGTTACAATCATTATTGAATTCCAAGATGTATACGAGGTCTATAGTACTTCACAATATGCTCAAACTCACATAATCCCAATCAAATGAGAATCTAAATGCATTTCATAGTTATTACTTTGTAGGATGCAACAAAACCTACCATAACTCCACATCATCCATTATAAAAGCAACATTTTGAACACATCCCAATGTGTGAATGAAACGTGTAGAGAGAGCTTGCGAAGATGGAGCAGATAGGGCGGTAAAGATTGTGTGTATGTGGACAAGATAGTAGGAGACAAACCTAACGAGAGAGAGAGAGAGAGGAAGAAGTTAGGTCTATGAGACGTGGAAGGAGAAGAGACAACAGGTTTGATGAGACAGCTGGAAAAACATGGACGAGAGGGGAAGGATCTCGTGGGTTGAGGGATTGATAATTTTGTGTGGGAGAGAGAGGGATTGGTATTTTTGTGCGGGAGAGGGGGGAGGAGGAGTCAGTCAGCCATCGTCACATCATCCTGCTTCCAAATGGCCCCGCATTCTCTAGTGCAGTGTGGTCACCGTCTTCGATGTCCTCAATGCCCTGTTTGAAGGTTGAGGTGTTGTGCATGCTGGGGTGCAGAGAAGCACAAGCGAGAGTGGTCGCCATATAGCCTTGGATGGGGATGAATTGTGTGCTCGGGGGAGCGGGAGTGTGTGTGCGGTGTGTGTGTGTGTGTGTGTCAGGTATTGAGAGAAATCAAACCTATGGAGAGAAATGTCTGTGTATGTGATGGAAAGCTATATGCTAAATAGGGTTTTCACGAAGAGATTGGGCGTGCGAGATAGAGAGCGATGTGCGAGCCTTGAGGTGGGTAGGGGCCGGGTGAGGGTGTCAAAATGTGTGCGTTGATGCATGTGTTACATGCGATCA
This sequence comes from Triticum aestivum, assembly GCF_018294505.1. Lineage (NCBI taxonomy): Eukaryota > Viridiplantae > Streptophyta > Magnoliopsida > Poales > Poaceae > Triticum > Triticum aestivum. The sequence goes on along the minus strand of NC_057814.1, from coordinate 136,951,847 downwards.
TGCGAGGGACGGACGAATCGAGAGAGATGGTTGCTGTGTTACGGGTGCACCTCTCTCTCTCTCTCACACACACACACAAGTACAAATAGAAGACTGTTCTCTCATGTATACACGACGTATCGGCATCTGTTTATGTCTCACTCATGCATGATCATTTGCACATTCACACCTCTCTATGTTTCTATCACACGCACACCGTCTCCACATTGCCCTTCCGCCACAACACACATATGGACACATACACACGTTCTCTCTCATTCACACACACAAAATCGGTATTAAAAAAAACTAGGGCGCACCTAAAATGTCCAAATCCAAATAAACACAAACTGGAGCTAAATTCAAATTTATGGAAATATTGTAGCATCAAGAACTTTTCCAGGAAAAAAAGTTGAGTAATATTCGGGGATTTTTTTCACACACACAAAAAGGTTCGGCGGATGTCCTTCGAGCGCGACATGGTGACGCACCGTTCGATCGACCGCGTGGCCGCGGTTCACGTGTTTGCACATGATTCCGTATCATGGCTGTGGTAACTAATATAAGCGCTACCTCAGTCTAATGTTTACCTGTACTAGTACGGTTTTCTTTTAAGTTTGACCAACCCTATATAAAACTAAACTAAGCTCCCATACGCGCACTCATCAATATGCCGCCGCCGCCGTTGCGCATGCCGGCGCCCGCCTGCTCCGGCCCACCATTTCTCGCCCATCACCGCCGTGTCCCCGCCATCCCTGTACCATGAAGCCGAAGGCTCGCCCGCTCATGTCGTCTGCAGTCCCTCCTCGCGATGCCGCTGCGCTGCCAAGCACGCGAGCAGCTGGTGGAGCCGCGTCTACGCACGCAGCGTACAAAGAGGAGGACGAGCGCGTGCTCCAGCACGCCGGCGAGGAGGAACTAGCATGTCATTGTCGTCTCCGCCCGCGTGGAGGAGGCACGCATGGTGGCTGTCGCAGCGGAAGCCGGTCGTGCCCGCGCCGAGCCCGCAAACTGGGTGCGGACGCGGAATCTATCTTCGAGACCTTGAATGCCACGTGGATCCTGCAATCTGAAGGAGCAATTTGGGTCAGGCGACTCTTGTGAGCCGTCGGCTGCAACATGGATGGCTAGAAGGGCTTCCTCAACCTCCGAAATTGATGCACTATTCATCTTCTCTGCCCGCCACACGCCTAACCGGCTGCCGCCGCCGCCCCGCCATCCCCTGAACCGCCTGCCACCGCTATGCTCTCCCACCCCCGCCATCCGTTTAACCCCGGGCGCGATCCATTTTTTCCGGCGAACTGCATTCCACACCCAACACTCATAAGATAGATCATGGGCACCCTGCCACCCTAATATAGATACTGGGGGTAGCTTCTCTGCCGTTTTCTTCCTTGCTCCATTGAACTTCTTTCACTAATCGACTGACCCAAATTATACTACAAGTATGAACGTATCAAGTATAGTAGGAACACGAAGATACGAGCAGTAGTACCAACTGCAAGAAGAATAGTAGTAAGACATAATACTAGTACTACTGTATGTACTAAAGATTTCAAATAACGAGAAAGAACATAAAGTTCAAATAACGAGAAAGAACATAAACATAGTTCTGCTGGGGGCTCAGCACAACACACCCCTGAAATAAAACTAAGCAACTAGTCCGCTTGACACTGTAGTAGAACCAACATGAGCGACGGCACTGCCACCTTACTCGGAGTCCGAGTCCAAGTCCTTGTCCCTCTTCCTCTTCCTGTTTGCCGCCGCTTCTTTGCTTGAACTGGACACTGGGCTCTGCTTCTTCATCCAACCCTTGTAGATATTTAAACAAAGGTAGGCATCCATTGATGCATACAAGATGTGATCTTCATCTATTATCTTCGACTCCCATGCATGATGAAACTCGTGGTGAGGTTTCTTCAGTTTAGCGTACGAAGGATCAATCATGGCTACTGCAAGCGTCAACATTGAAGGCTGAGAGGAGGACACCTGGCTTGCCTTCTAGAGATCAAAGGGCTGGCCTACAACGAGGCCTATCCGACCCAGGACATCCCTGTCGTTCCTAAAGTCTACAGTAACAAATTTCACTCTTTCATCCTTGAGGAAGTTCTTAAAATCCTGGCACTCAACGTCGGCATGGCATATGTGGTAGACCAAGCACACGTTATGTACGCAAACCTGGATCACGGCGGGCTTTTTCTTCTCTGCCTCCTTTAGAATCTTCTCGCTTTTCAGGATTGTGGTGTACTCAACATCTAGCCCAGCGACCCACTCATCCTTTGAACTGTTGAACATGCGCAGGAAGCAATCAAGGCATGCTTTCACCGTTGCAGATCCACGGGTGTAGATGACAATGAACTCATCGCCGGTGATGGCTCTAACCTGGTACTCAGCGGCGACCATGGAGATTTGGGAGGCCATGGATTTTGGTGGAGTGTTAGGAGAAGTTGAACTGGTGTAATGTGAAAGGACGAGACGACTGGGAGCAAACTATTTTAAGGTAGAAGACGGGGACGAGTAGGGTGTGTGAACGGCGTGGGGTTGTTGGCTTGCCCGGTGGATAAACGGCTGCAAGCCCCTAAAGAGTTCGCGAGTACTATGCGGGACACACTAGATGTCATGTCTACTAGACCCATATCGTAGGCCTAACGATATAGCTCCTGCCTGGTCGCAGGCCATGCCGGCGCGTGGATGTAACTTCACTTAATTCCCTCAACTGTCGCGCCTCCCACGACCTTCTCCTCCCTCGCGTTGTCGCGCCCTTTGAGACTTCGACCGGCTATAAATGAGCAATTTTTTTGCCTATTCCGCATGCATGATACTCCCTCTAGTCCTTTTTACTTTCGTCAACCGTTTGCAAAGTTTTTCACCAAATTTATACTAAAACTATCAATATCTACAATATTGATTATAATGAGTATAAAAACTACGTTTTATAATGCGTATAAAAATATTGATTTGACATTGTGAATGTTGATGTACATTTTTCTATAAGTTTGGTCAAAGTAGAGGTACATTGACTTCAGACAAAACTTAAATGCACAATGCAGACTAGTTCCTCCGTCCAGGTGCGTGCCATGTCCTATCTAGTCATCACAACAAGGTTAGCTATTAGAGTACCACTACCTCCCTTCTAGTTTAAAGGGCTCGATTAAAAAATTTCACCTACTCTTACCAAGATAGAGGCGGTGGAATAGTTTTTGTAGTGGTTTCTAGAGTCTGGACTCCATCTTCAGGAACCTTCGCCGCCACCGGCAAGAATGCAAGGAGATGAACCAGAAAGGAAATGAGGCTGGAATGCGTAGTTCCATATTTTATACAGTGGCAGAGGTGGGTAAAGATCTTCTATACAGTACCTCCGGTGGCAAGGCCATGTCTCTATGCACAAACATCTCAGCCGTTGGTTCCAAGTAGATCGAACGACTCACGTTGTCCAGAGGCAGACATACCATCACCACCAACTGAGATTTTTATAGGAGTGGTCATGCTATGCATGTGGTGTTATTAATGCATCAGTTTACACAAATTTTTGAGAAAAACAAGAGTACTAATTAAGTACTTTTGCAAACTACGGAATTAATTCCACCATTCATCATCTACCTTGGTTGAAGAGATTTTCAAATTAGGCCCTATAACCGGAAAGGAGGGAGTACCATATTACCACCACTATGGCCAGCCTTAATCATCGCATGCAATAATTTAGTGCACCTTGAAATCTGAACGCCTGCTTGACTATCCTTCTCCCTCCAGTAGTCCCACCACTCCACCCCGTGTGGAAAAAATCTGCATGCATGACTCTCCTCCCCCGCGCTCGTCCAATCCGTTGTGACCAGCAATATTTCCACCCGTTTCCTCACCCGTAATTTACTCCAACAAATATGCCCACGTAGCTGCTTCAGTTACTTAACTATAGGTGCATTGGGTCACTGACATGTGCGCCCAACAGGCATCTGGCCACATGTCAGTGACGCAACTGGACCTGCAGTTAAATCAGTGAAGCTCAATCCATATATTACGTAGGTGTGCCATTGCTCGCTATAAATACTGCGCCTCCCACGGCATTCGGAAGAACGCTCATGTTCATTGCTATCTCCCCCTCCCTCTCAGGTCAACCACCATGGCATCCCCCTCCCACGTCCTAGGCGCCCCTCGCTGCACCGCGCGGACGGTCACGCGTCGCCATGCCGTTCCTCGCCGCCACTAGTCGAGGAGGACGCGTCACCGTTCCGTTCCTCGCCGCCACTAGTCGAGGAGGACACGTCGGCGTTCTGCACCTCTCCGTGACGCGTTGAGGTGGACGCGTTGGCGTTCCCAATCTCGCCAGCACGCACGTCGGAGGATGCGTTGACTCCCCACTACGAGGAGAACGCCGCGCCGCCCGCCTAGCCCCCCAGCCTTGAGGAGCTTTGGAAAGATATGGATGTCGCCTTGGGGGAGGCTTTGCCTCCGGCAGAGCGTGCCAAAATAGAGGCGGAGAAGAAGGCCGAGGAAGAGAATCTCGCCGCGGGGCAAGTTGCCTGGCAGGCCTATGTCGCATCTGAGAGAGTCAGACAATTGGCTCTTTGGCAGAAGGCTCGTGCGAGGGCCGTGAGGGTGGCGGAGGACGCCCGTGCCAAAGCCCTGAGTGGAGTCGGGCCCAAGCGCCTCATCTACGCTTGGTGGTACGTGGACTGGGTGCACGCTTCCAGCGAGGAGGAGTACCTGTTGGCGCCGGATCACCACACCGGTGAGATCGTGCTCGCCCGCCAGCAAGCCGCCAATCAGCACCTCGCGAGTTGCGAGGCTGAGGAAGAGGCGTTGTGTCGGCGCGCTGGGAAACAGCCGCGCACCAGGGCACTCGTGGCGCGCCGCAAGAGCTCCTGCGAGCGCCGTAGCTTTTATTAGGAATATAATTTAGTTTCGTAAGGCGATCTCATTAGTTTTGCGACACAAATGATAAATCCCGAACGTTCGGGAATTATTAGCGTCTTTAATTAGGTATGTAAAAGGAAAAGTTTGGAAACCTTGTGTATCCGTGCGCATTTTGTAAGTACGTGCATATGTCACATGCACTAACATTTTATCAGTTAAATCTTTGGTCAAAATTTAGCACAAATTACAATGGTGACGGATAAACCAAGATGGAGGTACTAGTAGTTTAGAAGCCCAAATAAATGAGTGAGGCGCCTTAATGTTACTCTCCACTGTGACTAGTCTTATGGGAAAGGTTGGGGAAGAGACGGCTTATTTTTTAAGCCGCCAAAAGAACTGGCCCTAGGACTTGTAGCTAGGGATACTAGGGATCGAGTGTGCGAGATGAAGCGGAGAAAGTAAATGCAGAGAGATGAAATGCAAAAAAGACGGAGGGATGTGATGGTTCCTGCTACCTCTTGAGCACTGCGTTGGTTTTCCCTTGAAGAGGAAAGGGTGATGCAGTAAAGCAGCGTAAGTATTTCCCTCAGTTTTTGAGAACCAAGGTATCTGTAACATCCCAAATTTTCAATTTGGAATGTTATACATAGATCATTCATGCATATCATATTTTTGTTGCAGTTCGTTTCGCGATCCTCGAAATTCTAAGCAACTCAAGGACCCTCGGAGAGAGTTGGAGATTTCACTGTTTTCACATTTGAGTTTTATCAAATATTGAAACGATTATTATTTGTTTTAATTATTTTTCTCTTCGAAAAATATTTCATATTAAAATATATGAGAGGAGATAATATGACTTCTTCAAAAATAAATGAAATATTGGAGGAAAAATATTAAAATCAAATATTTGATTTTATTCGGATTTTATTTGCATTAGAAAAAATTGCATGTTTTCAAAATTGCATTTTAGGGCCATGAAAATGTTCATCTTGTTCTAAATATTTTATTTAGATGGTGAAAATTTGTTTTCGCATTTTTAGACTTTTATTTATTTTTCTAGGATTTATTTTCGGCGGAATCTGTTTTAAAAAAAACTTCAGCGCCCGACTGGGCCGAAGCCCAGCCGAGCCAGGCCGGCCCAACCCCGCGCCACCGCCTCCCCGTGCCCGAGTCCGGCCAGGACACGGCAGCCGCCGCCGTCGCCGCCCGGGACTCCTCTCACCCCTTCCCCAAGCCGACCCCGCCCCTCCCCCTCTTAAATACCCCGCCGCCACCGCAAGTAGTAGCAGCG
>NC_057814.1:136937901-136945203 GCF_018294505.1 Triticum aestivum | reverse complement strand
CCACCTCGCGCCGCCGGAGCCGCCGCCTCGCCGCCGGTGCCACCGCCGCCGATCCGATCCAATCCGGAGCCGCTCGGTTTTTTTTTGGTTTAGGTAAAAACCGTCGGTTTAAAAAAAACCCTAGTTCGTTTTTTAGATCGGTTCGCCTGTTTTCTCGGTTTAGTTTATTTTGCGGACGTTCGTCCGTACGTTTGTTTTAACGAACGGATTTCGCCCGTTAGTCACAGACAACGAACGTTCGTTCGTTTGCCTGTTTGCCTGTTCGTCAGTTTTTCTTTTTCTCGGGTTTTTCGTGATTATTTTCGATCGCGATTTCTGATTCGATTTTCCTTTTAGTTTATCTTTTCGCTCGTTTATCGGAATCAGGCGATTCAAGCGCCTAGATCTTCGTCTCGAAACCCTATTTTTGTTTAATCAACTTGAACAAGATTTTGGTACTGTTAAATTTGACTTTAGTCCAGATTAGTAATCGGATCTTGTTTCTTTCACAGATTGAGTTTCGTTGCTCCGTTTGATTTGATTCTTTTTGCAAACCGGAGTACTTAAGTTGAACTTTCTGGTCAGTTCTTCTTATTTGAGTTTTGCCCGTGCATCTGTGATTGATTGCTTATGTATGCTATTGTTTGTTTGCGATAGAATTCCCGGAGTGTGAAGCGTGCTACTACGAGTCCCTAGGTTTTGCGGATCGTCAGCAAGACAACTAACACATTGATCATACTCTTTTCATACCCAGTTTTTATGCATTAGCTCCAATCCTCAAACACTGCATGAATAGGATGTGATTAACTTGTGGGTATTGGGAAGTAGTTGATGAGGTAGAACCTATTGCCCTGTTATTATAAAACCCTTGGGAGTTACTTCTACGTAATGCTTATATTGCTATGCTATGCTCGTAGATGTGGTTTGGGTGAGTGAATCCATGACAGATGTGAGTTTGTTTATTAATGGTTCAACTTAAGGTGGCAACTTTATTACACATCTGGGTGGATTGCTTGTCGGGCACCTGGAGAATCCAGTGTGGTCCTAGGATATCCCGGAGTACCCGTGTGATCATGCTAAGGTCCGCCACCCAGGCTTAAAGGGAACTGAGATATTTCATGCTAGAAACTTTCGTGTGCAGCCACAAGCTATTATGGGCTCTAGCATAGTTGAGTAAGTTGCATGACCTCTTCCAGTGGTAGGCTAGCAGATGTAGAGGGATGTAGGTTGGTACTGTCTACCCGGGGTTAGAGTTAATGCTTCTGAAAGACTGTGTCTCGGTCATCTGTTTCTCAAACACCACGTAGTGCGAGAAATCCAATGGAGGAGATTAAGTCTTGTGGGGAAAAGTGCGCAAACCTCTGCAGAGTGTACAATCTAATCATGGTTAGCCGTGTCCCCGGTTATGGACATCCTGAGTATCTAGTACTTGGATTATCCTAAGTATCTCATCACTTTAATTTAATATTGTTGGGTTGATAATTAATTTTAATTGAGATTGAGTTGGAGGAACCTTCTTATGATGTTTCAACTACCATGATAGTTAAATAAAATCTATTCCTTTGTTATAGGGAAAAATTGGCTTTTCGCAAAAACTATAACCATAGAGCTTTCCACCAGCCAAATATGCATGTAGTGATAGCATTTATTCTGTTCTTGCTCTACTGTGTTATATTGCCAGCATATTACATGTGCTGACCCGTTTTCGGGCTGCAACGTATTATGTTGCAGACTTTTCAGACGAGGAGTAAGGTTCGTTAGGTCGTTGCCGTGCAACTCAGCTATGCCGTTGGAGTTGATGGACTCACTTTATCTTCCAAGCCTTCCGCTGTTATCGTATTAGATGGCCTTATGCCATATTTATTGTAATAAGTTCTCTTTTGAGACATTCGATGTAATAAGTGTGTGATTGCTACTCTGTTATAAATCCTTCGAGTACTGTGTGTGTCAGCATTACCGATCCAGGGATGACATGGAAGCACTGAGACTTGACCGTTTGAGGTCGGGTCGCTACAACGATAGTTCTAGACCGTTTGTATGCCCTTGCTTGATTGATTGAGTGATATGATTGTGTTTGTCTCATGTGCATATGGGTAGTGTTCTCTCACTGGACCCCTATTCTATTCTAATCTCTCCCCTCTAAACCCATCAGATGCCTCCGAGACGTGACACCGGATTTGCCTTCCCGCCAGAGCTCACTCAGTTGATCCAACAGCAGAATGCCTTGATGCAATTGTTTGTCCAGAACCAAGGCAAAAACAACAACAAGAATAACAACCCGCCTCCAGTTGACAATTTAGCTCGCTTTCTGAGGTTGCAGCCGCCGATGTTTTCCAGTAGCACCGAGCCTATAGTTGCTGATGATTGGCTACGCCGTATTGGAAGGGAATTGACCACCGCAGGTTGCACAGATGCTGAGAAGGTGCGCTTTGCCGCACATCAATTGGATGGACCAGCAGCCTCATGGTGGGAGAATTATACGGCCACTTTCCCCATAGCCAACGTCACTTGGGATCAGTTTTAGCAAGCTTTCCACACAACCCATGTCTCAACTAGAGCTATGAACATGAAGAAGCATGAGTTCCGCAACTTACGCCAGGGAAACCGTACTGTAGCTCAGTACGTGGATGAGTTTAGCAAGTTATCTCACTATGCCCCTAATGATGTGGCCACAGATGCCGCGAAGCAGGTGAAATTTATGGAAGGGCTGAATGATGAGATGAGCATGCAGTTGATGGTGGCAACATTCAACAACTACCAGGAGTTGGTAGATAAGGCTCTTATGATTGAAGGGAAGCAGCAGCAGATTGAGAGCCGTAAGAGGAAGTATGGGCAAGGAAGATACAATTCTGGAGCTCAGCAGAAGCCCCGTCTAACCCCGAACTCGGGAGGACTTGTTCATAACCATGGAGGTCATAACCACACCGGCGGAAGTTCGCATAACCACAATGGTTCTAAGAATGGGACTGGGAACGGAACAAGCAACAATCAGAACCGATCCAATCCAGCCACACCCGCCAAGAGAGACCTAAGTCACATTACTTGCTTCAAGTGCGGGAAGACTGGACACTATGCCACGGAGTGCCTTGAAGTGAAGAATGGAAACGGTAATGGGAGCGCTGGGAAGAAGCCCAATCCATTCAACAAAGGAAAAGTGAACCACGTTAACGTGGAGGAGGTTGAAGAGCAGCCAGACGCGGTTATCGGTAAGTTCTTGGTTAAGTCTTTTACCGCCCTTGTTCTTTTTGATACTGGTGCATCACATTCATACATATCAAGGGGATTCGTGGATAAGTTTAAACTACCAACCCAAGCCCTTAGGACCCCTCTGTTAGTAAGTTCAACTGGAGCAGAGTATATGGCTAGCCGATGGTGCGACCGGATACCCTTAACCATTGGTAGCCATGTTTTTCCGTCCGACCTAATAATTTTGGAGTCACAAGGATTGGATGTGATATTAGGCATGGACTAGATGTCAAAGTATGGAGGAAGCATTGACTGTGCTAGTAAGTCGATTTATCTCACCACCCCGGAGGGAAAAAGGATCAAATATGTATCTAGGCACGCGCCTAGGAGGAGCCAAGTGAATTCCCTCTCAGGAGTTGTTCAGGAGGCAGTGCCTGTCGTAAAGGATTACCCAGATGTATTTCCAGAGGAATTACCAGGCATGCCGCCAGATCGAGACATCGAGTTTTTGAAAGAACTGTTGCCAGGCACCTGGCCTATATCGAAGCGACCATACCGGATGCCTGCAAATGATCTGGAGGAGATTAAGAAGCAGATCAAGGAGTTATTGGAGAAAGGTTACATTCGACGAAGTTCATCACCGTGGGGAGCTCCAGTGCTCTTGGTTCAGAAGAAGGATGGATCCTTGAGAATGGTTGTTGATTATCGGGCGTTGAATGAGGTGACGATCAAGAACAAATACCCACTACCGATGATCAATGATTTGTTTGACCAGCTGCAAGGAGCTAAAGTGTTTTCGAAGATCGATCTGCGATCAGGGTATCATCAGCTGAAGATTCGAGAGAAGGATGTACCAAAGACAACATTCACCACACGGTACAGGTTGTATGAATATACGGTCATGTCATTTGGACTGACTAACGCCCCTCCTTACTTCATGAGCATGATGAACAAGGTGTTCATGGAATATTTGGATAAGTTTGTTGTGGTGTTCATTGATGATATAATGGCATACTCGAAGAATGAAGAGGGGCACAAAGAGCATTTTCGTTTAGTTCTCGAAAAACTCAGGGAACATCAGTTGTATGCCAAGTTCAGCAAATGTGAGTTTTGGTTGAAGGAAGATGGATTCCTTGGACATGTTATATCAGGAGAAGGTATAGCAGTAGACCCCACCAAGTTTCAGTCAGTCACTGAATGGTTAGCACCCACTTCAGTTAGCGAGATCCGCAGTTTTCTTGGACTCGCAGGATACTATCGGAGATTCATTGAGAATTTTTCCAAGATTGCGAAGCCAATGACGGAGTTATTGATACCAAATTTAAATGGACGGAAGAATGTGAGGCGAGTTTTCAGGAGTTAAAGAAACGTTTGACTATAGCCCTAGTGCTGATTCTGCCGGATATACGCAAGGATTTCCAAGTGTATTGCGATGCCTCTCGCCTAGGACTTGGAAGTGTGCTTATGCAGGACGGAAGAATTGTTTCGTATGCCTCACAACAACTAAAACCGCACGAATTGAATTATGCCACACATGATTTGGAGTTAGCAGCTGTAGTGCATGCACTCAAGACTTGGAGACATTACCTTATTGGAAACCGTTGTGATGTGTACACCGATCATAAGAGTTTGAAGTACATTTTCACACAGAAGGAGCTGAACCTTAGGCAGAGGAGATGGTTGGAGCTTATAAAGGATTATGCCATGAAACTCCACTATCATCCAGGCAAGGCCAATGTTGTAGCAGACGCTTTGTGCCGGAAGAGTTATGCTAACACCCTCGTAAGCACAGGATTGCCAAAGGAGTTAGTAGAGGATCTCAGGGAACTTCGATTGGAGATTGTTCCTAGAGGTTTTGTTGCAATAATGGAAGTTCAGTCTACATTGTTAGGAAATATTCGAGAAGCTCAGAAGGATGCCAAAGAGATTGCCGAGATAAAAGAGAGAATGAGCAAAGGAAAGGCCAAAGGTTTTCGTGAAGATGAGCACGACACCTTATGGTTTGAGGACCGTGTTTATGTGCCCAATAACACAGAGATCAGGAAGATAATACTTCAGGAGGCTCATGACTCACCATACTCGATACACCCCGGAAACACCAAGATGTATTTGGATTTGAAGGAATGTTTCTGGTGGACTGGTATGAAGAAGGATATTGCCGAGTACATAGCCGTATGTGATGTATGTCAGAGAGTGAAGGCAGAGCATCAAAAGCCAGCAGGATTGCTACAACCTATGTCGATACCCGAATGGAAGTGGGATAAACTTGGCATGGATTTCATCACCGGATTGCCCAGGACCAAATCAGGATATGATTCTATATGGGTAGTAGTTGATCGCTTGACCAAAGTGGCTCACTTAATCCCAGTGAAAACCACCTATACAAGTGCGAAGTTGGCCAAGATATACATGACCAGGATCGTATGTCTGCATGGAGTTCCGAGGACCATCGTATCAGATAGAGGAACACAGTTTACCTCAAAGTTTTGGCATCAGCTGCACCAGACTTTGGGTACAAGGCTAGAGTTCAGTACAGCATTCCATCCGCAGACAGATGGACAGACCGAGAGAGTCAACCAGATTCTGGAGGATATGTTGAGAGCTTGTGCACTAGATTATGGATCTAGTTGGGATGAAAATTTGCCCTACGCGGAGTTCTCATACAACAATAGCTATGAAGCCAGTTTGAAGATGGCACCGTTCGAAGCCCTGTATGGACGAAGGTGCAGAACACCATTGATGTGGGATGAAGTTGGATACCGACAGTTGTTTGGACCAGATTTGATCAAGGAGTCTGAAGAGAAAGTTAAATTGATTCGCGATAGACTGAAGGTAGCTCAGTCCAGGCAGAAGAGTTATGCAGATTCGAAACGCAAGGAAGTAACCTATGAAATTGGAGACAGAGCATATCTGTGAGTGTCACCTCTGCGAGGAGTGAAACGTTTCGGAGTTAAGGGAAAGTTAGCCCCGAGATTTGTAGGACCGTATTGTGTATTGGAATGTATGGGAGAGGTTGCCTACAAGTTGGAGTTACCTGAAGGACTGTCAGGAGTTCATGATGTGTTTCATGTTTCACAGTTGAAGAAGTGTCATGCTGAGATGGCCGATATACCACTAAGAGATATAATGCCTCTAGAAGCAATTCAGTTGGACAGTGATCTGACCTATGAGGAGAAGCCGGTCAGTATTCTTGAATTTGCCAGCCGAGTCACCCGCAGCAAGGTTATCAAGTTTTGCAAAGTTCAGTGGAGCCTCCATACCGAGGATGAAGCCAACTGGGAACGAGAGGATGATCTTCGGAAAGACCACCCACACCTATTTTCTAACCAACCCGAATCTCGAGGGCGAGATTCATCTTAAGGGGGGTAGGTTTGTAACATCCCAAATTTTCAATTTGGAATGTTATACATAGATCATTCATGCATATCATATTTTTGTCGCAGTTCGTTTCGCGATCCTCGAAATTCTAAGCAACTCAAGGACCCTCGGAGAGAGTTGGGGATTTCACTGTTTTCACATTTGAGTTTTATCAAATATTGAAACGAGGATTATTTGTTTTAATTATTTTTCTCTCCGAAAAATATTTCATATTAAAATATATGAGAGGAGATAATATGACTTCTTCAAAAATAAATGAAATATTGGAGGAAAATATTAAAATCAAATATTTGATTTTATTCGGATTTTATTGCTATTTTATTTGCATTAGAAAAAATTGCATGTTTTCAAAATTGCATTTTAGGGCCAAGAAAATGTTCATCTTGTTCTAAATATTTTATTTAGACGGTGAAACTTTGTTTTGGCATTTTTAGACTTTTATTTATTTTTCTAGGATTTATTTTTGGCAGAATCTATTTAAAAAAAACTTTAGCGACCGACTGGGCCGAAGCCCAGCCGAGCCAGGCCGGCCCAACCCCGCGCCACCGCCTCCCCGTGCCCGAGTCCGGCCAGGACACGGCAGCCGCCGCCGTCGCCGCCCGGGACTCCTCCCGCCCCCTTCCCCAAGCCGACCCCGCCCCTCCCCCTCTTAAATACCCCGCCGCCGCCACCCCAAATCGCCACCACCGCCGCCGCAAGCAGCAGCAGCAGCCGCCGCCGCCACCCACCGCCGCCTGTCACGCCTCGCCTCGCCTTGCG
>NC_057814.1:136814749-136937329 GCF_018294505.1 Triticum aestivum | reverse complement strand
GCCGGGCCGCACTTCCCCGCTGCCGCGCCGCACCACCCCGCCGTCGCCGCCACCCCGCAGCGCCACCTCGCTCCGCCGGAACCGCCACCTTGCCGCCGGAGCCACCGCCGCCGATCCGATCCGATCCGGAGCCGCTCGTTTTTTCGGTTTAGGTAAAAACCATCGGTTTAAAAAAAACCCTAGTTCATTTTTTTAGATCAGTTTGCCGGTTTTCTCGGTTTAGTTTATTTTGCGGACGTTCGTCCGTACGTTCGTTTTAACGAAAGGTTTTCGTCCGTTAGTCACAGACAATGAACGTTCATTCGTTAGCCTGTTCGTCAGTTTTTCTTTTTCTCAGGTTTTTCGTGATTATTTTCGATCGTGATTTCTGATCCGATTTTCGTTTTAGTTTATCTTTTCGCTCGTTTATCGGAATCAGGCGATTCAAGCGCCTAGATCTTTGTCTCGAAACCCTCTTCCTGTTTAATCAACTTGAACAAGATTTTGGTACTGTAAAATTTGACTTTAGTCCAGATTAGTAATCGGATCTTGTTTCTTTCGCAGATTGAGTTTCGTTGCTCCGTTTGATTTGATTCTTTTTGCAAACTGGAGTTCTTATGTTGAACTTTCTGGTCAATGCTTCTTATTTGAGTTTTGCCCGTGCATCTGTGATTGATTGCTTATGTGTGCTATTGTTTGTTTGCGATAGAATTCCCGGAGTGCGAAGCTTGCTACTACGAGTCCCTAGGTTTTGCGGATCGTCAGCAAGGAAAGTAACACATTGATCATACTCTTTTCATACCCAGTTTTTATGCATTAGCTCCAATCCTCAAACACTGCATGAATAGGATGTGATTAACTTGTGGGTATTGGGAAGTAGTTGATGAGGTAGAACCTATTGCCCTGTTATTATAAAACCCTTGGGAGTTACTTCTACGTAATGCTTATATTGCTATGCTATGCTCGTAGATGTGGTTTGGGTGAGTGAATCCATGACAGATGTGAGTTTGTTTATTAATGGTTCAACTTAAGGTGGCAACTTTAATACACATCTGGGTGGATTGCTTGTCGGACACCTGGAGAATCCTATGTTGTCCTAGGATATCCCGGAGTACCCGTGTGATCATCCTAAGGTCCGCCACCCAGGATCAATGGGAACTGAGGTATTTCATGCTAGAAACTTTCGTGTGCAGCCACAAGTTATTATGGGCTCTAGCATAGTTGAGTAAGTTGCATGGCCTTTTCCAGTGGTAGGCTGAGGGAGTCCTGGATTAGGGGGTCCTCAGACAGCCGGACTATATCCTTTGACCGGACTATTGGACTATGAAGATACAAGATTGAAGACTTCGTCTCGTGTCCGGATGGGACTCTCCTTGGCGTGGAAGGCAAGCTTGGCAATACGGATATGTAGATCTCCTCCCTTGTAACTGACTCTGTGTAACCCTAGCCCCCTCCGGTGTCTATATAAACCGGAGGGTTCAGTCCATAGGAAAACAACAATCATACCATAGGCTAGCTTTTAGGGTTTAGCCTCTACGATCTCGTGGTAGATCAACTCTTGTAATACTCATATCATCATGATCAATCAAGCAGGAAGTAGGGTATTACCTCCATCGAGAGGGCCCGAACCTGGGTAAACATCGTGTTCCCTGCCTCATGTTACCATCCGCCTTAGACGCACAGTTCGGGACCCCCTACCCGAGATCCGCCGATTTTGACACCGATATTGGTGCTTTCATTGAGAGTTCCACTGTACCATCACCGTAAGGCTAGATGGCTCCTTCGATCATCGACAACGACGTGATCCAGGGTGAGGTTTTCCTCCCCGGACAGATCTTCGTATTCGGCGGCTTCGTACTGTGGGCCAACTCGCTTGGCCATCTGGAGCAGATCGAGAGCTACGCCCCTGGCCATCAGGTCAGGTTCGGAAAATTGAACTATACTGCCGACATAAGTGGAGACTTGATCTTCGACGGATTCAAGCCCATGTCAGGTGCGCCGCACAGTCACGACAGGCATGACTTAGCTCTGCCGACGGACAGTGTTTGGGAGATCCCACCTGCAGCTACTCTGGCCCTCGATCCGGAGCAGATTACGCCGTCCGAGGACGGGTGGATGGACCCCGCCCTGGGGGCTGCACACTCAGCGGTGATAGAGCCGAATAATGACTTCACCTCTGATGAGACCCATGTTGCCGGAAATTTGGATTCGTCCCCGGCAACAGGCTCCGAACCGCCAGCGTCCGTGCCTATCGAATCTGATTGGGCACCGATCATGGAGTTTTCCTCTGCGGATATCTTTCAGCACACGCCACTGGGCGACGTGCTAAACTCATTGAGGTCTCTCTCCTTGTCAAGAGACCGTTGGCCGAACTATGTCCGGCTAGAATGGGAAGCAGACGACGAAGAAATTCGTTCCCCACCCACCACCCACTTAATAGCCACTGTCGACGATTTAACCGACATGCTCGATTTCGACTCCGAAGACATCAAAGGTATGGACGACGATAGAGGAGAGGAACTGGAACACCGCCCACAGAGCACTGGACAGCCACTTCATCATACGATATATATGGTGGATACACCCAAAGAAAACAGTGACGAGGAACGGAAGGATGCAGCGAAGGATAGCTCCCTCGAGAAGCAACCAAAGCGACGACGTAGGCGCCACTCCAAATCCCGCCTCGGCAAGAACAGCGATAATAGGGCAAGAAAAAATAACACCCCGGTCGACTCCAGAGGAAACGACGACCACATTGACCCAGCGACAGAACAGGATGAACCAGCGGACGGCGAACATAGTACGGAGCCGCTGTCCGACCACGGCGACGCCGAGGATAAAGCTCCTCAACCTCTCTCCGGAGAGGAAAACAGTCCGGACGACAATGTACACATCATCCCAGAAAGGCAGTTGGAACAAGAGAACCTCCGTAGAAGGCTTATTGCCACCGCGAGGAGTCTGAAGAAGCAGAAGCAAAGGCTTAAGGCCGCGCAGAATACGCTCAACAGTAGATGGAACAAAGTGCTCGACACTGAAGAAAAGTATGGTGGTAGTCGCCACACAAAGAGCTATCCAAAGCGCAAGCTATTGCCTGAATTCGATGATGAGGCCTTAGAGCCCACACAGCCAAAAAATAAAACGGCCGACCGGTCGGCTCGACCACCTCGTGGCCGCGATAGGGCGGCTAACGAGGCCGCACATAAGCCACAAATAAGTCAGCACACGATTCAAGGAAGGACTTACATCAAAAGGCCGGCGTGACCAGATCCATCTACGGATCTAGGAAGCGCGCTCCAGCGCATAATCAAAACCGAACACCACAACCGTCAGAATGCCATGACACATCCAAATACAGGGGTGCCGCACACCCCCTATGTTTCACCGATGAAGTGTTGGATCACGAATTTCCAGAGGGATTTAAACCCGTGAACATAGAGGCGTACGACGAAACGACAGACCCTGGGGTCTGGATCGAGGACTTCATCCTCCACATCCATATGGCTCGCGGAGACAATCTCCACGCCATCAAATACTTGCCCCTCAAGCTGAAAGGACCAGCTTGGCACTGGTTGAAGAGCTTCCCCGAAAATTCAATTGGAGGTTGGGAGGAGCTTGAGGATGCCTTTAGGGCTAACTTTCAAGGGTCCTATGTCCGACCTCCGGACGCAGACGATTTAAGTCATATAATTCAACAGCCCGGAGAGTCAGCCCGAAAGCTTTGGAACAGATTTCTCACTAAGAAGAACCAAATTGTTGACTGTCCGGACGCCGAAGCCTTAGCAGCTTTCAAACACAGCGTCCGAGACGAATGGCTCGCCAGACACCTCGGCCAACAAAAACCAAGGACAATGGCAGCCCTAACAAGCCTTATGACCCGCTTTTGCGTGGGCGAAGACAGCTGCCTGGCCCATGGTAGCACCAGCGACCCAGGCACATCTAAAGTCAGGGATGGTAATGGAAAACGACGACGCAGTAAAAACAAACAAAGACAGCCCAGACAACACGGCGGTAAACGCCGGATTTAGGGGCTCTCGACCCGGTCAGTGGAAAAAGCCTTTCAAAGGCAACAAAGATGGACCGTCCAGCCTAAACAAGATTCTAGACAAATTATGTCAGATTCATGGCACCTCCGATAAACCTGCAAATCACACCCATAGAGAATGCTGGGTCTTCAAGCAGGCCGGTAAGCTAAACGCCGAACACAAGGGGAGGGAGACACAAAGTGAAGACGAGGATGAGCCTTGTCAGCAAAACACTAGGGGACAGAAAAAGTTCCCACCAGAGGTCAAAACAGTGAACACGATTCACGTGACGAAGAGGAGGAGCAAACATGCACTCCGAGACGTATGCGCCGTAGAGCACGTCACCCCCAAGTTCAACCCTTGGTCAACCTGCCCGATAACTTTTGATCGCAGGGATAGCCCGACCAATGTCTGGCACGGAGGATCGGCCGCCTTGGTGCTCGACCCAATAATCAACGGATACCATCCCACCCGAGTCCTCATGGACGGCGGCAGTACTCTTAATCAGATATATCAGGACACAGTCCGCAAAATGGGGATAGACCCAATGAGAATTAGCCAAAGCAATACTACCTTTAAAGGAGTAATACCAGGACCAGAGGCCAGCTGCACAGGCTCTCTCGTACTAGAGGTTGTATTCGGTTCCCCCGACAACTTCCGAAGTGAAAAGTTAACCTTTGACATCGCTGCATTCCGAAGCGGCTATCAAGCACTACTAGGAAGAACGGCCTTTGCTCGTTTTAATGCAGTACCGCATTATGCTTATCTTAAGCTTAAGATGCCCGGTCCACGTGGCATCATCACAGTTAGCGGAAATGTCGAGCGTTCTCTATGCGCGGAAGAACGTGTGACGGCTTTAGCAGCTGAACACTAAACGACCTCTCCAACCAGAATAAATGATCGGTCATCAAGACCACGGACACAGCTAGACGAGTCCGGTGCATCACCAGCTGTAACAGCTTAGATAAACCTGAGATTGGTTTGATGGATATACCCCCATAGGCGGTACCAGGGGCTTCCCGCATGTAAAAAGTACTACAGCTCGGCTCGACCTTACTTATCTTGAATTTTAATGGTTTATTGAGAATAACCAATTTTTCGCATGACAACTTACACCTAAGTTCTTCTCTTTTACAGATGATAATCGTGCTACACCCTTCCAGGATATGGCACAATGGGGACACAGGCGCAGACATGCAGCAGGGCCCCGCTCAAAGGTTTCTTTTTAGATTAAGACTCTGTGTAAACCTTTTTTACTGTCTCTTGTTACTTTACATCCTCCGGATACCAAGTACAACCGAGAGGGATGCTGACGTTATTGGCATTTTGGCACGTCAGGATAATGCACGTACCTGGACACTCGGGGTTCATTATCAAGGGCATTACTCAGCCCTGTATATGTTGTAAAGACCGAATACCTTAGGGAGTGTTCGGCGTCGCGGGTTTGGCCTCATATGCATCAGCTCCGAATCATGTCTTTGGTGAAATGTTGGGTTTGCCCGGCTCCCGCATTTTGCTACCTTACGTTCCGCTCTATTGGCTAAGGTGACACCGGGAGAACTACTGCGATTGTGCCCTGGTTCATCTGGAAGAGCACCTCAGTAGAGAAAGCCGAAAACTGACTGTCATGATAAAGCGCGATACTGGTCAACCACTCGATGGCTCATCGGAATCTTCGGGATTCCTCCGCATTAACGAAGGACCGGTTTTCCCGGTCATGTACATACGCGCCCCGTACTCGGACGAGCCCGGAACTACCACGGGCTATATAGTAGCCCCACCGTCAAACTCCTATGGTTAAGTGAAAGTGTTAAACCAATATAGTTTGATTGCCTCGTTCGCCGCACTACCACCTCCTTAATGGACCAAGACGTTGGATCAAGTGTGAAGACGTGCTTTTGCGAACACCCCCGCATTATATGCGTGGGGGCCCGACGACTGCAAACTTTCAGGTTATATATATATACATAAACGACCGCACAGGAGGCATAATAATACTTTCAGGCAAAAGTATAAACACAGCCTTTATAATTCAAATAACATTGTTCTTACAATTGGGATACATGTCATTAGAACATGATACTCTTCGAGCACTGAGCCTCTATTAAACGAGCGCCTTCTAAGACTTCTTCAAAATAGTGCTCGGCCGATATCCGGCCTACGGCCGAACTCTGGGTTGCAATAACGGTGGCCTCCATCTCTGCCCAGTATGTCTTGAGACGGGCAAGAGCCATCCGCGCACCCTCTATGCACGCCGACCTCTTCACAACGTCGATATGCGGCACAGCACCAAGGAATCATTGCACTAAGACAAAATAACTATTCGGCCTTGGTCCTTCCGTCCAAAGATGATCCACAACAGACCTCATGGCAAGCCCGGACAACATATGAAGCTCGGCCCACTCGACCATTTGCTCATTTAACAGCAGCGGACGCGCCGGAGCATTGAACTGCGACCAGAATAACTTTTCCACTTCGTGATCTTTTTGATCTTCGAAAAACTTGGTCGCATCATCTGCACTTGCTTCCAAATCCAGGTAAGCGTCCACAGAACTCCATAATTGATCCAGAAGGGCATACTTAGGATCTCCGAACTTCGTCTGCAGCAAAAAGGGCTTCCCAGCCGTGATATTTCCAGCTTGACGTAGCTCCTCCTTCGCCGCTCTGATTTTAGAGCGGGCTTCTTTGGCTGCTACCGTGGCTTTCTCCAGGTCCGCCGTCTTCGTTTGGCTTTCCTTTTCAAGAATCTCATAACGGTCGGCGGCATCTTTCAGCTCAAGAACCATCTTGGCTATTTTCTCTTTGCTCTGGCAATGCGCAGCCTGTTCGGCTCTTAGCCCTTCTACCGCCTTTAGGGCGGCCGCATCACTCTTCCTGGCTTGTTCCTTGGCTCGGGCAAGTTCCGCCCGAAGGGTCTCCAGGCGACAGCTCCATCTGCAGTCACAGCATATTACAGATACTAGCATCATGCTCCTCTTAATATGTGTCGAACATAGGAGAATACATACCCTATGCCTCGTCAAGCCGCTTGTTTACAAGCACGATGTCGGCAAACTCACCAGTCCGGCTAGCCACCGGACTCTCAGCCGCCTGCACGTGAAAGCAACACGGTTATTACCTGGGACTATGATCCTCTATTTGCCGTCTTTTTCGACAGCAACCAAGGTCTCAGGGGCTACTATCTACATAGGGCACACCGGGCGTGTGCGGTACCGTAAAAAATACACATATTACTTCGCGTACCTCAAAGCCTCTCAGCAGGCTCATGAAAGCTTCATGCAACCCGCTTTTGGCGGATGAAATCTTCTCAATTACCGAACCCATTAACGTACGGTGTGCTTCTGAGATAGCCGCTTGATCCAGAAGATTCCGCAGTAAGTCTGGTCGCGCACCGGATAGTACCGGACCCTTTTTGTTGCTCTCCTTAGGAGCCGAATACTCCGGACTTCGGGTGGCCAAAGGGTTACCCTCTGGCCTAGGCGGATCAGGAGAAATCCTCCGTGACGACACCTCAGTGTCATCCGCTTCACGAAGCGGGGAGGTACGGGGAGGCGTTTTGCACTCCATCATCTCCGGAAGAAGATCCCCCGAAGACGAACTCTGTCGAGAAGGGCTACGTTCCGAACTACAAGACATACGTCTCAGTTATTGTTCTCAGAATTGAAGCAGGGTATATTTACTATAAAGTACTTTTGTTTACTTACAGCTCGGTGGAGGGCTGGTCCCCTTGCGGGTACTGTGCGGTAAGGATGCCCTCCGGGGTAGGGCCCCCTGACAAAGGTTTCTTCCCTCGTTTGAAAACCATTGTTTCCAAGTCTTCAGAGGCGGCCCTCTTCCTTCCTTGGGGAGAGGGAATTTTAGATTCTTCTCCCCAGTTATCCTCCTTCGTGGAGGCACTAATTCCCCCGGTTTGGGTGAATAGTGAGTGAGGCTCGCTTTCGGCTTCTTTGTCCCTCCCTTTATCTTCCCCTGATGGCGCTTGATAAGGCGCAAGCTCAATCATCCTGGCTAATACAGGATCCGGTGAGCCTTCGGGAAGAGGGGCCGAACACCTGATCATCTTCGCCTTTTTTACCCAGTCCTGGTCGAAAGGCGACTTTTCAGAATGATATTGTGGTAAATTAAAAGATAACGTGTTCGGCCGTTGAATTACTTACTTGGGTGTCTGGACGATTGGAGCTCAGACCCGGATCCTCGGTGGTGTCCGGACACTTTATTTGTGATTCGAAGAACAATCTATACATCTCTTCGAGCATCACGCCGAAGAAGTGTTGAATGGTTCGCGGTCCTTCCGGGTTGAACTCCCACATACGGAGAGGTCGACGTTTGCAAGGCAGGACTCGAAGAACTAGCATGACTTGCATTACCTTGACAAGGCTGACATCTCTCTCGAGGAGATCTCGGATGCGACTCTGCAATGTCGGCACATCATTTACTGGCCCCCAGTCCAGCCCCTTGTTGATGCATGACGCCAGTTGTGGCGGGGGGTCCGAGCGGAAGGCAGGGGCGGCTACCCACTTAGTACCCCGGGGAGCTGTGATGTAAAACCACTCCCATTGCCATAAGCTGGAAACCTCCGGGAAGGAACCCTTTGGCCACGGAACATCGGCGCCTTTGCTTATTACGGCACCTCCGCATTCTGCGTGTCGCCCATTAATCATCTTTGGCTTCACATTAAAGGTCTTGAGCCATAAGCCGAAGTGTGGGGTGACGTGGAGGAAGGCCTCACACACGACGATGAACGACGAGATGTGAAGGATGGAATCCGGGGCCAAATCATGGAAATCAAGCCCGTAATAGAACATGAGCCCTCTAACAAAGGGATCTAGACTAAAGCCCAACCCTCGGAGGAAGTGGGAGACGAATACGACACTCTCATCGGGTTCGGGAGTGGGAATGACCTGCCCTCGAGCAGGCAGCCTGTGCGAGATTTCGGCGGTCAGATACCTGGCTTCTCTTAGCTTCTTGATGTCCTCCTCTGTGACAGAGGAGGGCATCCACCGACCTTGAAGGTTGGATCCGGACATGACTGAAGGTCCAAAGCGCCTAGCCTGAGCCTTGGGTGTGGAACTCGAGGTGGGGGAAGGATTCGATTGAGCGCGAGAAGAAAAGGACAGGCCTTGGCCCCTTTATAAAGAGGGTGGATATCAAGCGTACTCCGCGTGGCCGTTTGGAACTTGCCTAAAATCGAGGAGTTATACCAACAGGCACGATTGGGTTACCCACACCCGTATTGATGAGAATCCCGTGAAAAGAGGGACACGATCTCTGCTTCGACAAGACGTGCCAGTAAAACCGCCTCGCAACACGTGCAATGGCATGCACGGGAAAAACGGTTCATCATGACCAGACCACGGCAGAACGTCATGTTATGAAAAGCTGTCAGCATATTGGATTTGTGGAAATATTATTCTCTCTACGGTGGTATGTGGAATTTGTTTTGCAGAGCCAGACACTATCCTCGTGTTCAAAATTTTCTGTGGAGTATTCGGAGGAGGAACCCGCCTTGCAATGCCGAAGACAATCTGCGCGCCGGACTCATCGTCATTGAAGCCTGGTTCAGGGGCTACTGAGGGAGTCCTGGATTAGGGGGTCCTCGGACAGCCGGACTATATCCTTTGACCAGATTGTTGGACTATGAAGGTACAAGATTGAATACTTTGTCCCGTGTCCGGATGGGACTCTCCTTGGCGTGGAAGGCAAGCTTGGCAATACGGATATGTAGATCTCCTCCCTTGTAACCGACTCTGAGTAACCCTAGCCCCCTCCGGTGTCTATATAAACCGGAGGGTTTAGTCCGTAGGACAACAACAATCATACCATAGGCTAGCTTTTAGGGTTTAGCCTCTAGGATCTCGTGGTAGATCAACTCTTGTAATACTCATATCATCAAGATCAATCAAGCAGGAAGTAGGGTATTACCTCCATCGAGAGGACCCGAACCTGGGTAAACATCGTGATCCCTACCTCCTGTTACCATCCGCCTTAGACGCATAGTTCAGGAACCCCTACCCAAGATCCGCCGGTTTTGACACCGACATAGGCTAGCAGATGTAGAGGGATGTAGGTTGGTACTGTCTACCCGGGGTTAGAGTTAATGCTTCTGAAAGACTGTGTCTCAGTCATCCGTTTCTCAAACACCAGGTAGTATGAGAAATCCAACGGAGGAGATCGAGTCTTGTGGGGAAAAGTGCGCAAACCTCTGTAGAGTGTACAATCTAATCATGGTTAGCCGTGTCCCCGGTTATGGACATCTTGAGTATCTAGTACTTGGATTATCCTAAGTATCTCATCACTTTAATTTAATATTGTTGGGTTGATAATTACTTTTAATTGGGATTGAGTTGGAGGAACCTTCTCAATGATGTTTCAACTACCATGATAGTTAAATAAAATCTATTCCTTTGTTATAGGGAAAAACTGGCTTTTCGCAAAAACTATAACCATAGAGCTTTCCACCAGCCAAATATGCATGTAGTGATAGCATTTATTCTGTTCTTGCTCTACTGTGTTTGTTGCCAGCATATTCCATGTGCTGACCCGTTTTCGAGCTGCAACGTATTATGTTGCAGACTTTTCAGACGAGGAGTAAGGTTCGTTAGGTCGTTGCCGTGCAGCTCAGCTATGCCGTTGGAGTTGATGGACTCACTTTATCTTCCAAGCCTTCCGCTGTTATCGTATTAGATGGCCTTAAGCCATATTTACTGTAATAAGTTCTCTTTTGAGACATTCGATGTAATAAGTGTGTGATTGCTACTCTGTTATAAATCCTTCGAGTACTCTGTGTGTCAGCATTGCCGATCCAGGGATGACATGGAAGCACAGAGAATTGACCGTTTGAGGTCGGGTCGCTACAGTATCAATCTAGTAGGAGGCCACGCACGAGTCCCTCGCACCTACACAAACAAATAAATCCTCGCAACCAACGCGATAAGGGGTTGTCAATCCCTACACGGTCACTTACGAGAGTGAGATCTGATAGATATGATAAGATAATATTTTTGGTATTTTTATGATAAAGTTGAAAAGTAAAATAGAAAGCAATAAAAATAACTAAGTGTTGGAAGATTGATATGATGGAAAATAGACCCGGGGGCCATATGTTTCACTAGTGGCTTCTCTCAATAGCATAAGTATTTACGGTGGGTGAACAAATTACTGTTGAGCAATTGACAGAATTGAGCATAGTTATGAGAATATCTAGATATGATCATGTATATAGGCATCACATCTGAGACAAGTAGACGGACTCCTGCCTGCATCTACTACTATTACTCCACACATCGACCGCTAGCCAGCATGCATCTAGAGTATTAAGTTCATAAGAACAGAGTAACGCTTTAAGCAAGATGACATTGATGTAGAGGGATAAACTCATGCAATATGATATAAACCCCATCTTGTAATCCTCGATGGCAACAATACAATACGTGCCTTGCTGCCCCTACTGTCACTGGGAAAGGACACCGCAAGATTGAACCCAAAGCTAAGCACTTCTCCCATTGCAAGAAATATCAATCCAGTAGGCCAAACCAAACTGATAATTCGAAGAGACTTGCAAAGATAACCAATCATACATAAAAGAATTCTGAGAAGATTCAAATATTGTTCATAGATAAGCTTGATCATAAACCCACAATTCATCGGTCTAAACAAACACACTGCAAAAGAAGATTACATCGAATAGATCTCCACGAGAGAGTGGGAGAACATTGTATTGAGACCCAAAAAGAGAGAAGAAGCCATCTAGCTAATAACTATGGACCCGAAGGTCTGAGGTAAACTACTCACACATCATCGGAGAGGCTATGGTGTTGATGTAGAAGACCTCCGTGATCGATGCCCCCTCCGGCGGAGCTCCGGAACAGGCCCCAAGATGGGATCTCACAGGTACAGAAGGTTGCGGCGGAGGAATTAGGTGTTTGGCTCCGTATCTGGTAGTTTGGGGGTACGTAGGTATATATAGGAGGAAGGAGTACGTCGGTGGTGCAACAGGGGGCCTACGAGGGTGGAGGGTGCGCCCTGGTGGGGTAGGCGCGCCCCCTACCTCGTGCCCTCCTGGTTGATGTCTTGACGTAGGGTCCAAGTCCTCTAGATCACGTTCGTTCCGAAAATCACGTTCCCGAAGGTTTCATTCCGTTTGGACTCCATTTGATATTCTTTTTCTGCGAAACTCTGAAATAGGCAGAAAAATAGCAATTCTGGGCTTGGCCTCCGGTTAATAGGTTAGTCCCAAAAGTAATATAAAAGTGTATAATAAAGCCCAATAATGTCCAAAACAGAATATAATATAGCATGGAGCAATCAAAAATTATAGATATGTTGGAGACGTATCAAGCATCCCCAAGCTTAATTCCTGCTCGTCCTTGAGTAGGTAAATGATAAAAACAGAATTTTTGATGTGGAATGCTACTTGGCATAATTTCAATGTAATTCTTCTTAATTGTGGTATGAATATTCAGATCCAAAAGATTCAAGATAAAAGTTCAATATTGACATAAAAATAATAATACTTCAAGCATACTAACTAAGCAATTTTGTCTTCTCAAAATAACATGGAAAACAAAGTTCATCCCTACAAAATCATATAGTTTAGTCATGCTCCATTTTCGTCACACAAGAATGCTCTCATCATGCACAACCCCGATGACAAGCCAAGCAATTGTTTCATACTTTAGTAATCTCAAACCTTTTCAACTTTCATGCAATACATGAGCGTGAGCCATGGATATAGCACTATGGGTGGAATAGAATATAAGGATGGGGGTTATGTGGAGAAGACAAAAAGGGAGATAATCTCACATCAACGAGGCTAATCAATGAGCTCTGGAGATGCCCATCGATTGATGTTAATGCAAGGAGTAGGGATTGCCATGCAACGGATGCACTAGAGCTATAAATATAAGAAAGCTCAACAAAAGAAACTAAGTGGGGGTGCATCCAACTTGCTTGCTCACGAAGACCTAGGGCACTTGAGGAGGCCCATTGTTGGAATATACAAGCCATGTTCTATAATGAAAAATTCCCACTAGTATATGAAAGTGACAAAACAAGAGACTCTCTATCATAAAGATCATGGTGCTACTTTGAAGCACAAGTGTGGAAAAAGGATAGTAGCATTGTCCCTCCTTTTTTTTGGGCCTTCCTTTTTTTATTTGGCCTTTCTCTTTTTTTATTGGGACAATGCTCTATTAATGATGATCATCACACTTCTATTTATTTACAACTCAAAGATTACAAATCGATACTAGAACAAAGTATGACTCTATATGAATGCCTCTGGCGGTGTACCGGGATGGGAATGAATCAAGAGTGACATGTATGAAAGAATTATGAATGGTGGCTTTGCCATAAATACTATGTCAACTACATGATCATGCAAAGCAATATGACAATGATGAACGTGTCATGATAAACGGAACGGTGGAAAGTTGCATGGCAATATATCTCGGAATGGCTATGGAAATGCCATAATAGGTAGGTATGTTGGCTGTTTTGAGGAAGATAAAAAGAGGTTTATGTGTGAAAGAGCGTATCATATCACGGGGTTTAGATGCACCGGCGAAGTTTGCACCAACTCTGAATGTGAGAAAGGGCAATGCATGGTACCGAAGAGGCTAGGAATGGTGGAAAGGTGAGAGTGCGTATAATCCATGGACTCAACATTAGTCATAAAGAACTCACATACTTATTGCAAAAATCTACAAGTCATCAAAAACCAAGCACTACGCGCATGCTCCTAGGGGGATAGATTGGTAGGAAAAGTCCATCGCTCGTCCCCGACCGCCACTCATAAGGAGGACACTCAAAGAACACCTCATGTTTCAAATTTGTTACATAACGTTTACCATACGTGCATGCTACGGGACTTGCAAGATTCAACACAAGTATTTCTCAAATTCACAACTACTCAACTAGCACAACTTTGATATCACTACCTCCATGTCTCAAAACAATCATCAAGCATCAAACTTCTCTTAGTATTCAACACACTCATAAGAAAGTTTTTACTAGTCTTGAATACCTAGCATATTAGGATTATTTAAGAAAATTACCATGCTGTTTAAGACTCTCAAAATAATCTAAGTGAAGCATGAGAGAATAATAGTTTCTATAAAACAAAACCACCACCGTGCTCTAAAAGATATAAGTGAAGTGCTAGAGCAAAAACTATATAACTCAAAAGATATAAGTGAAGCACATAGAGTATTCTAATAATTTCCGAATCACGTGTGTCTCTCTCAAAAGGTGTGTACAGCAAATATGATTGTGGTAAACTAAAAAGTGAAGACTCAAATCATACAAGACGCTCCAAGCAAAACACATATCATGCGGTGAATAAAAATATAGCTCCAAGTAAAGTTACCAATGGAAGTAGACGAAAGAGGGGATGCCTTCCGGGGCATCCCCAAGCTTTGGATTTTTGGTGCCCTTAGATTATCTTGGGGTGCCTTGGGCATCCCCAAGCTTAGGCTCTTGCCACTCCTTGTTCCATAATCCATCAAATCTTTTACCCAAAACTTGAAAACTTCACAACACAAAACTTAAGTGAAAATCTCGTGAGCTCCGTTAGCGAAAGATAACAAAACACAACTTCAAGGTAATGTAATGAAATCATTCTTTATTTATATTGGTGTTAAACCTACTGTATTCCAACTTCTCTATGGTTTATAAACTATTTTATTAGCCATAGATTCATCAAAATAATCAAACAACACACGAAAAACAGAATCTGTCAAAAACAGAACAGTCTGTAGTAATCTGTAACTAACGCAAACTTTTGGAACTCCAAAACTTCAGCCAAAATAGGAAGACCTAGACAATTTGTTTATTGATCAGCAGAAATTGGAATCAATATTTTATCACCTTCTGGTGATTTTTAACAATTATTTTCGTGAACAGAAAGTTTCTGCAATTTTCAGCAAGATCAAATAACTATCATCCAAGAAGATCGTATAGGTTTAACTTGGCACAAACACTAATTAAAACATAAAAACACATCTAACCAGAGGCTAGATCAAAGATTTATTCCTAAACAGAATCAAAAAGCAAAAAACTAAAATAAAATTGGGTTGCCTCCCAACAAGCGCTATCGTTTAACGCCCCTAGCTAGGCATTGAGATTTCAACGATGCTCACATGAAGGACAAGAATTGAAGCACAAAGAGAGCATCATAAAACACGTGACAAACACATCTAAGTCTAACATACTTAATATGCATAGGCATATTATAAGCAAACAAATTTGCAAGGCAAGCAAAAACTAGCATATGCGAGGAAGGGAAAAGAAACAATAGCAATCTCAACATAACGAGAGGTAATCTAGTAACATGAAAATTTCTACAACCATATTTTCCTCGCTCATAATAATTACATGTAGGATCATAAGAAAATTCAACAATATAGCTATCACAAAACATAGTATTAACATGATCCACATGTATGCAAAGTTGACACTCTTCCAAAATATTGGGATTAACATAACCGAAAGTCATGACCTCTCCAAACCCACTTTTATCAAAAATACCATAACATTGAATATTCTCCAAATATGTGGGATCTAAGGTTGACACTCTTCCAAACCCACTTTAAATATTATTGCAAACACTATTATCAATCTCATATTTATCATGGGGCTTAAATAAATTTTCAAGATCATAAGAAGAATCACCCCAATCATGATCATTGCAACAAATAGTAGTCATAGCAAAACTAGCATCCCCAAGCTTAGGGTTTTGCATATCATTAACACAATTGACATCAAGAGAATTTATAATAACATCATTGCAATCATGCTCTTCATCGAAGGAACTATCAAGTATGGGTGCAATAGCAACAATCTCATGTTTAACATAAGGAACAATAGCAAATTCATCTTCATAAATATTGGCATCATGGGCACAAGAATAGCAAGCATCATGTTCATCAAGGGATATTTCAATCAAATCATCGGAATCATCATTATCTATAGATTCATGCATATCATTATCTTCTTCCAAAGCAACAGCCATTCTCTCTATAAATTCTTTGACATAAACATTATGAGCATAGTTTTCATAGCAATATTTAAGTATGTCAAAATTTTCAGATTCATAGAGAGTAATATCATACTTTTCAATCAAAGAAGCAACTTCATAAGCACCCTTAAAAGCAACAAATTCTTCAATTTGATCAATATCATAGCTACTATAAACACCCTTTGCATAAGAAGATAAGATTTCATTATCATTAAACTCACGTAGGTAGGGAAGGTGTTTTTTAGGGTTCTTAGAGCAACAAGTAAAATCACAAATTTCACAAAGATTCCAAGAATAACATAGCAATCTTTTTATTTGACCCCATAAGAGTTTCCCCTTTTCAGACAAACGGTGATGCACAAAATGAGCATGCTCATCTAAAGATTTCCCATCAACTAGGCTAGTTGGGGTTTCAGCACGAGCGCATAAGGATCGAAGATGATCCAAGTAGAACACATTAAGTGGATCCATAGCAATAGATTTTTAGCAAGCAAAGATGCAAGCAAATAGAAGGCACATGGTAACACAAGCAAACAAAAGATCTGGCGAAAAAAGGCAAACGAAAAAGAAGGCGAATAAAGCGGCTAGGGTAAAATGGGGGAGAGGAAAACGAGAGGCAAATGGCAAATAATGTAATACGAGGGATAAGAGTTTATGATGGGTACTTGGTATGTCTTGACTTGTGCGTAGACTCCTTGCCAACGGCGCCAGAAATCCTTCTTGCTACCTCTTGAGCACTGGGTTGGTTTTCCGTTGAAGAGGAAAGGGTGAGGCAGTAAAGCAGCATAAGTATTTCCCTCAGTTTTTGAGAACCAAGGTATCAATCCAGTAGGAGGCCACGCACGAGTCCCTCGCACCTACACAAACAAATAAATCCTCGCAACCAACACGATAAGGGGTTGTCAATCCCTACACGGTCACTTACGAGAGTGAGATCTGATAGATATGATAACATAATATTTTTGGTATTTTTATGATAAAGTTGAAAACTAAAATAGAAAGCAATAAAAATAACTAAGTGTTGGAAGA
Organism: Triticum aestivum; assembly: GCF_018294505.1. Classification (NCBI taxonomy): domain Eukaryota; kingdom Viridiplantae; phylum Streptophyta; class Magnoliopsida; order Poales; family Poaceae; genus Triticum; species Triticum aestivum. Next base: position 136,920,283 of record NC_057814.1, on the reverse strand, counting down.
TTAATATGATGGAAAATAGACCCGGGGGCCATAGGTTTCACTAGTGGCTTCTCTCAATAGCATAAGTATTTACGGTGGGTGAACAAATTACTGTTGAGCAATTGACAGAATTGAGCATAGTTATGAGAATATCTAGATATGGTCATGTATATAGGCATCACGTCCGAGACAAGTAGACGGACTCCTGCCTGCATCTACTACTATTACTCCACACATCGACCGGTAGCCAGCATGCATCTAGAGTATTAAGTTCATAAGAACAGAGTAACGCTTTAAGCAAGATGACATTGATGTAGAGGGATAAACTCATGCAATATGATATAAACCCCATCTTGTAATCCTCGATGGCAACAATACAATACGTGCCTTGCTGCCCCTACTGTCACTGGGAAAGGACACCGCAAGATTGAACCCAAAGCTAAGCACTTCTCCCATTGCAAGAAAGATCAATCCAGTAGGCGAAACCAAACTGATAATTCGAAGGGACATGCAAAGATAACCAATCATACATAAAAGAATTCTGAGAAGATTCAAATATTGTTCATAGATAAGCTTGATCATAAACCCACAATTCATCGGTCTAAACAAACACACCGGAAAAGAAGATTACATCGCATAGATCTCCACGAGAGAGTGGGAGAACATTTTATTGAGACCCAAAAAGAGAGAAGAAGCCATCTAGCTAATAACTATGGACCCAAAGGTCTGAGGTAAACTACTCACACATCATCGGAGAGGCTATGGTGTTGATGTAGAAGCCCTCCGTGATCGATGCCCCCTCCGGCGGAGCTCCGGAACAGGCCCCAAGATGGGATCTCACGGGTACAGAAGGTTGCGGCGGTGGATTTAGGTTTTTGGCTCCGTATCTGGTAGTTTGAGGGTACGTAGGTATATATAGGAGGAAGGAATATGTCGGTGGAGCAACAGGGGGCCCACGAGGGTGGAGTGCGCGCCCTGGGGGGTTAGGCGCGCCCCCTACCTCGTGCCCTCCTGGTTGATGTCTTGACGTAGGGTCCAAGTCCTCTAGATCACGTTCGTTCCGAAAATCACGTTCCCGAAGCTTTCATTCCGTTTGGACTCCGTTTGATATTCTTTTTCTGCGAAACTCTGAAATAGGCAAAAAACAGCAATTCTGGGCTGGGCCTCCGGTTAATAGGTTAGTCCCAAAAGTAATATAAAAGTGTATAATAAAGCCCAATAATGTCCAAAACAGAATATACTATAGCATGGAGCAATAAAAAATTATAAATACATTGGAGACGTATCAGTTGCTTGTCCGTTTATTTTACCAGGCCACTTATTACTGGGAGTGGTTGGGTTTTGTGATATGACGGCTTTACTGCCGCGGCACGAGCGGGGTGAGACTCGCATGCAGCCTCGCCCTCTACACTAGTACTACATCGGTCGTGGTTTATCAGCCCCCCATTGAATTTGACTGAAGATTTAACTAACAAAATGTTAGTGCATGTCAACGAAAACTATATCGTTGGATTCGTATTTGAACATAGTTTTCAATGATATAATTTTAGGTGACATGCATCAGCATTTATCGTACTATATGTAATGTTAGTCCAATTTTTGGTCGTTCTAATCTATAATAAGGTGCCCGTGCGTTGCACGGAACAGTGAAATGCATTGATCGGGGAGTTGTTTATTTTGACAAAGGATGTGGGGGTCATCTCATGTGTAACAGGTATCGATAGATTTCTTCGGATATTATTTAATCTCTAGATCTCACAAACATCTGGGTGAAATAGATAAAAAAATATCTTTTGCAAAAAAAGCGTTCAACTGTTCAACCTGCATCCAAAACTTGTGAAGAAATAACACTTATTGTGCTTTGCAAGAAATGATCTTTAAGAATTAGTTTTTGAGTATCGATTGATATACATGTTGGCTACAAATGACATGGCACTTTCATATAGTCAACAGTTGGCTATACTATTAAGTATTAACCATGCCCTTATACACCTAGATGGAGGGATTAAATCAGGATGACTTCGAAGGGGGCAGAGGAGATGTAAGAAATGGTTCATCATAAGTCTTTCACCAGTATTGTAGTAAAAATTTCATACATGGAAGATTCTAGAATAAACCATAAATGGATACACTTTTATTCATGCGCGATACTCCAATAGAGCAAGATCATGCATGGAAGTCTCCACATGCTTAGACAGCGGATTACATTGAGCGAAGACTATTGATCAACATTTAAGTTGGTAATGCATATGTCCAGGTGAACCTCCTTGGAGTCCCCGTGCACATTATTGGGGGTCAAATCATACCATGCGTCTTCCATGTCCACATCAGCGGGAAGGTCCCACCTCGGCATAGTCCTAGTCAGCTTGACGTAGCCAGTGTCGCGGCCCTCACCGGTGCCCATGATCAAGAGGAAGACGCTGCCGTCCTCCTTCGAGACTAGCAGGCGGCGGTGATCCTCCAGCGACTCCGACACGGTGAACGGGTAGCACATCTCGTACTTGATGTTCTCCGCCAAGGGCCAGTAGTGATAGACGGACGGCTGTGTGAGGTGATGCATGAGGTCCGCCAGCGAGCCCCAAAACGGCATCGGGCACTCATAGCAGTAGACGAAGGGCTCCTTGGAGGCATCAACCAGGCCGTCCATGAAACGGGAGTGGCTGTAGGGGACGGTGTGCCAGTTGAATATATGAGCAAGTTACTATGAAATTCAGTCTGAATAAGCACAAAATAAATCATGACGGCTATAACAGATATTAAACTAATCATGTGGACTAGCATAGTAGATGAACAAATCGAATCTAGGACACAGACTAGAAACATGAATTCGACCACGATTTCGAACAGGAAGGATAGAAACACATACGGTGCAACGGGAGCAGCACCGTTGGTGTTGAGGTTGTCGCCCATGTCATTGAGGAAGAGGTTGCCGAGGTCGGGGAAGAAGTCATCGTCGGTGAAGTCGTCGCTGCCAGCAGTCGCGAGAGTGCGCTCCCCAAATTTCAACAGCGCCCGCCGAATGGAGCGTAGGAGGGAGTGGCTGTAGGGGACGTTGCGGCCGCCGAATGGAGCGCAGGAGTAGCACACGAAGCAGTCAAATTTAGGAATGGTGCTCCTCCCTAGTCTCTATCTCTACTCTTATCTCTATCTCTACTACTCTTCTTTCTTTTTTTATAATATACTAGTAGCTGTCAAATCGAATAGTACTGCACCGCCCACTGCACGCCTGGCTGAACACGCCTCCTCGCCTCCATCAAACCCCTCCGTTAAATCCGCATGCAAACCGAGAAACCTACTCCGGCCCGCGGGAGGAAATTTGCCTGTTGCCGTTGGAGAATAATAGAGTCACGTCCAATCCATTTGAGTTAATTGCGTGTATGATTCTCCCTCTATAAAAAGTTAATTGCATCCTTAATCTTGTATTCTAAGTACTCTGTGGGTTCCACTATTAGTACAGTGTACATTACTTGCAGGCTGGCTACAGATTCGTACAGAAATTTAGAAAGAAATGAATCCATCCTTAATCAAATTCGAACTCAGGCCATCGCACTGCACGTATCTGGCCCAGACCAGTACACCAGGTGTTCGTTGCAGACGATTCAAGAGATAAACCTTTATTGCAATGAGCCCGTCTGTTGCAACGGATCCAACGTAGAATAATACATATACACAAATTTGAAAGAAAACAGTTTAGTTTTGATATACATATCACTAAAAATATCTTATGTTTCATTCCAAATATATTCTTTGGGCTGTTTTGATGAGGTAAGGGAGGAATGTGGTTGGTTTCAAGATACTAAGGGGTTTTGTGTAAACTGGAGCAGAGAAGTGGGAATTGTTGCAAAAGGCCACAACTTACATCACAGCCGTTAGATGCAGATCTAATGGTCAGAAATGGCGGATGGCAGACACACCATCATCACCAACTGAGTCTTTTATAGGAGTACTAGCAAGATGCCTGTGCATTGCATGGAACATCAAGATGCATTTATATGAGTACTTTATCTTGTGGGAGATAAGGATGAATGAGGGAAGGCCTTATCTGCAAATGTGATGAGGGGTGCGGGTATCTTTCTGCAAAATTGCCATAGTTTCCTTCCTATCCATCAGATATAGATCGGACGGCCTATATTGCAGGATGGCAGGCACACCATCATAGACAACTCTATTTTTTATAAGAGTAGAGATAAGTATAAGTAATACTAGCAAGAGGCCCATGCTTTGCATGGAACATCAAGATGCATTTATACGAGTTGTTTATCTCGTGGGAGACCAAGATGAACGAGGTAAGTCCTTATCTGCAAATGTGGAGAGGGGTGCGGGTATCTTTTTGCAAAATTGTCATTGTTTTCTTTCTATCCGTCAAATATAGATCAGACGGTCCATATTGCAGGATGGTAGGCAGACCATCATCACCAACTCATTTTTTTATAAGAGTAGAGATAGGAGTAGGAGTAGAGAAAAAACCGAGTTGGTGATGATGGTGTGCCTTCCATCTTATAGGATAGACCGTCCGATCTATATCTGACCGATAGAAAGCAAACTATGACAATTTTACAAAAGATACCCACACCTCTCTCCACATTTACAGATAAGGCCTTGCCTCGTTCATCCTTATCTCCCACAACCTCATTCCCGAGCAATTAAAAAAGGAAGTCTTTGGAACAATCTGGCATGGTGGCCACTGCCAGCGCCGTCCATCCCCATGCCTCCGCCCGGTCCGACCACTAGTCACCACCACGCCCCACTCCTCCTCACCTTATCTATCATCTTTCTCGAGATATCATTTTTTCGATGAAATGGTTGAGATACCATGTTTCCGATAAAATTCTCAAGATATCATTAGTTTTTACACATGGGATTACTCCTGCATGGGTCAATCACAACAGGTGTTTGTAAAAAAATGCATCTTGATGTTCCGTGCATCTTGCTAGTTTTTTGCATATAATTCCAAACACCACGTAGACACGGTCTTTGACCATTTACAACCATGTTAGTATCATTGTTAGTGGTTAGCCGGTGCAAGTTATAGCCCCGGGTTTTTTAACCTTTTTTTAGTAATGATATCTGGCGATTGTTCGCCACGAGCTCAATCATGGCGAATCCGACGTAACCGTCAGATTTCCATCCGACGGTGGTCTATTTTTAAGCCATAGTATTTGACAAAACCGCCATCCTTACACACGTACTGTAACTGCATCACGGGCATTTGCAACTGCCATGTCTGCTAGTGAACGTTTGTTGGGGATTGGAGTTAGCATCGATGGCAGTTCGTAGTCGTTCCATGCTCGGGCATTGAAGTTTGTAACTATTTTAGATTAGAATATACTAATCCTCCGGTGCTAGTAGTAGAGCAGAGTCCTACTCCACTACTACTCTAGTCAAGCAAGTTAGGGCATAGTAGTAGGTATTGTAGGGAGTACCAGTACTGTGATCACTCAAGCAAGTTGTCTGGCATCGATATGACCCTACGCTGCTGGTATGTGTCTCGTAAGTCAAGCGGCATGCTGTAGTCATCGTCACCTGTCCACTTCCCGCAGCACATATTCGCTTCTCCATCCTTGTTCGCACATAATCATCCAATCTTCCATCCCCGCTAAGGCGCCTCCCCCCTCTTCTGAAACCCAAGCAATAACAATGGCAGAACCGAGCAGCGTTCTTCGAAAGAGTGGCTGGAATTCGCTCCCCACAGAGGTAATCAAGCTCATTGTTTTGCGTGTGGACAATCTCAATACCATGCCGCTCACCGCGTGCTCATCGGGGCTGTACCGTTTACTCAAATCCCTCAGGCCGGAGCTTTTTAAGCCAGCTCCTTGCTTGCTGATGTCGCCTGATCTTCAGAAACGGCATGTCACGCAGCATAACGATCGTAGGGTGGCGAGTATCAACCCTCTTGACTGCGATCCGATCCCCGTCACCCTCAACTACATTAACGGTATGTACTGGGTTGGCATGAACACGTCTTGGATGGTGCTCGTCGACAGTGGCGGCAGCTGGATGCTCGTGGAGGTCTACACCCGACGATTGATCCCCCTTCCTTCGATTAACACTGCACTGCTTTGGCACCGCGGCCCAGAATACTCGGAATCTTACAGTAGCCAACATGATACCAAGTTTGATTTGCTCAATGTTGTGCCAAGTGCCCACAAGATCTGCGAATTATAAAGACTTCAGGCTAATTGCGTTCTTCAACCACGGTCTCGCGTTATTTGATAGGTCACTGCGGTAAGTGGATAAATCTGCACGTCCATCATAGGATCATACATCCTCCATGGTTCTCTGATGCCATTGAACACAAGGGCTTCATTTATGCTGTTGACTCCTTCTATGGCTGGACGTATTGCTGGCCTACTCCAGTCATTGCTACAAATGGCTGTTACAGCAGTATGTTACTTTCCTATGATATCATGATGGCTTGCTTATATTGCTGTCAACGTATACTGAAAAAATATTCATGCGCATAACATGCTGTTCTTAAGATTGACTACATTAAGAGCCCTTTTTTATCTGACTCCAACTTGATATGATGTTGTAGGCCGTCTGGTGTCCCTACCCTCCCTAATCCCAGAACCTTTTAAAGAAAAGCGGCATGGCAGTTGGAGGTGGTTCCTGGCTCGATCAGACGACGGCGAACGATAGATGATCGTTCGCACGTACCAGATGTGTTGTTTCGCGGAATACAATCACAGTCGCTGCAAGGTCTTTAAGCAGGATCCCAGCTTCTCTGGGCCTTCAGGAATTTTTGACTGAGCCTGGTAAGTAGCCTTGGTACACGCTCTCTGTTTCTAGGACTAAATTATCCGATTAACCAGGAGATAACCGACGGTAAGGATCATGATGGCAGCGCGGTTTCGTTCATCAGGCAAAACTGTGTGTACATAGCGTACGATGCGTCTCTGCATGCACCATACCCTGAGATGTGGCACCACGCTCTATAGCCCAATGTAGGAGAGAGGGTCGCAAGTATCAGATTTCGACCTGCTGGCTGGAGTTTCCCCCGTCAGGCACCCATCTGGTTCAAGCCGTCAGCCAATCTCCACAGCTTAATAAATAGTAACATCTAACCGAGCCAGTTAGTTGGATGCATACTCTTGGTGTAGTAGGATCTTTATTTAGTTTGATGCATACACTTGTTCTTTTTTGGTAGACCTTTTGTAATGATGGCTGATGTTTGGTTTGGAAGAGAGAGCTGCGTCTTTACTCTTCTGGCCTGCTTACTGCTTCTGTTGCACCCCCAGCCCTGGTTGCTGTTGCTGCTGTTTTCAATGTACAATCAGTAGTATATTTCGTCTGTTGGTTGAATAAATGTGTTGTTAGAACAACAAACACAATGTTTTGGAAGTCGTTGCACGGTACGATCCTTTAGTGCCCCGTACCGTACGTAGCGCATACTATTTTTCGTACGGAACACATTTTCCACTTGTTGATAACATGCAGCCCACTGACGAAGGCCCAATAGAGGAGCCCATAATTAACTGGAAGGGAGGCTCTCACTTGAATCCGGCCCAGGTACATGCTCATGGTCCCCTAAACAAAAATAAGTAAGTAAATAAATAAATAAATAAAGCTAAATGCTCATGCAGCAATTCTTTAAATTCATGATTTAACAGGAGGATATTATTTCCTATCATAGTGTCGTTACATTCAGTCGATATAATTCTTAGGCAAAGATAGCGACCAGTCTTCTTTCTCACACCATTTTCTTCCTGCAACCAGCGGACCCATGCAAATCATAGTCAACGTCGTAAATAGTTCCGGTCCATTTTTATTTTTCAATAAGAATGTCCAACCCAGCCCAGCACATTGGCGACACCACTTTATCCTCCGCCTTGGTGCGCTCGCCACGGCGCCACCATCCGGCCCTGTCAACATAGTGAATCGGGACAGCACTATAGATCTGAGTATGACAGTACGGACCCACCAGGTCCACTCTCGAAGACAAGCAAAGCGCCTCTTTTACTACTCAGATGCACCCATCGTTTTTTACTCTAATCCACCCTGCTGATATCTGGGACCCACATCATTTTCAACGTATAGTCAATTAACGACAGAATTGCACATTCTTTTTTTTGAGGATTTGTTCGGAGGAGCAGGCTATAAACTGGGTTGTGCGGCCTCTATGGCCCGTCTAACAACATGACCAGCCCAGCAGTTTTTTCTTTGGGAAAATAGGTAGGTCACTATATCTTTTTGAAGAATACCCAAGCTAGGCCTATTTGTTTTCTCTGACTTACTGGGCTGCAAATCTTTCAGGACGAGGAGGCATGCATTCCGGCCTGGCCAAAGAGTTTGGTCAGTATCTATTAAAAGTAAATGGGAAAATTAGTTTCTTTTTTGTTTTTGTTCTTCACTGATATTTTATATTTCATTGGATTTTAACATGACATAGTACTAATTTATTTTTAAATTTGATTTAGTATGGGTAATAATTTTTGGATTAAGAATATTTTGTTCCCAGAAAAAATTGCGAATTTTCAAAATTTCGCACATTTTTAGTTCAATTTTTTAACCCTCATACTGACCAGAAAATGGGCAGCAATTCTCAAAATGGAAAATGGGCTGCAATAAATTCCATATGAATTAGAAAATGAGTAAAAATTATAAAAGTAATAGCAAATGGGCTGTACACGCCACAAATTTCGAGGCTGACTTGTTTACGCAAGGCTTTGTCACTCAACACACGATTCTAGCAGCAGTGACTGTTGGATGTCCATCCAACGGCCGACATGCTTCTTCAATATCTGATCTTCCTGCTCCAGCTGCCTAAACCAATGCCGGCGGGACTGCCTGCTCCCTCCTCTTGTGGCCCGCTGTCATGCTGCGCAGGCTTCACTGGCCCACCCTACTCCCTCTGCTGGCCTGGCCGCACGCAATCAACTGCCTCCTTATTACGCGAAAAAAGTTTCCTCCCACTGACATCTGGGGTGCACCGGTTCGGAGGCTGACCTGTGGGCCTACTAAGTTGATGCGTACGCAGGGCTTTGTCAACTTAGTCAACAAACGATTCTAGCAGCAGTGACCGTTGGATTTGAATCGAACGGTCCTCCTGTTTCTTCAATCGCTGCTCTTCTTGCACCAGCCGCCCAAACCAGCGCCGACGACACCCCTACTCCTGCCTCCAGTGGCCGGCTGTGCTGCCGTTGAGGCCTCACCGCCCCCTACTACTCCCACCGCTGGACAGGACCTGCGGCAACGGCAGGCTCACATCGAAGCCGAACCAGTGAACCCTCGTACTCCTCTCCGCGTGGGCTTCCACTGCCGCGTCTTCCCCGGCTCCGCGTCGTCCCCTTCCTAGGCCTCGCCGTCGTCCACCGCCCTGGTGTTCTCACCGTGGCGTGGTCAACGTGGTCACGGAAGGACTTCCATCGGAAGAGTATTGTACATGGAGAGGCTGACAGCTGGGTCCACGGCCACAGCAAGGAAGTGCCTCCTTATTACACGGAAAATAATGATTCCTCCATCTGACAGTGGGGACCCACTAGACCGGCCACCGTATTTCACGAAAAAACGTTTCCCCCCTGACTGCTGGGACCCACCAGCTACATCTTCGCACGCAAGGAAGTGCGTCCATATTACGGTCAAAGAAAAAAAGATTCGCCCCTGACTGCTGGGACCCACCAGCTACATCTTTGCACGCAAGGAAGTGCCTGACAGTCGGGACCCACCCGATCGAAGCGTATGTAGCGTTGTCATTCTGGTCACGAACGTGTATGTACATACTGGTCGATCGGTCTGTCTGCAGGCTGCAGCGATGAACCGTGGCCGTGTAAGGAAGGGCACGTGTGGTAGTAGAGGCACGCAGGTGTCGTAGTAGATGTGCACACGTAGCATGTACACGTACATACAACAGCTAGGGTGCAAGAAAGTAAATACGGCCACGTACGTACATACGGGCGGGGTCTCGAACGCCTACTCGCGCATACGTACGGACAGGGCTCGTGTACATTGCTGTTGCTGGGTTGGAACGGAGAAACTGCGTCGTCGTGTTCATGGGGAGGCAACGGCATGTGTCGTGTTCATCGGGAGGCAAGGGAATGCGTGCTGTTCATAAGGAGCCAACCGGCTCGGACGGAACAGCCGATGGAAATGAGGCCTGGCGTACGGTAGAACGGAGGAAACAACCTTGTGTCCGACCGGCCACAGTGGAAACGGGATCCTGTTCATCGGGAGGGGTCTGGCGTACCGCAAAACGGAGGAAATGGACCTCCAACGGTCGGAACGGGATCCTGTTGATCGGGAGGGGTGTGGCGTACCACAAAACGGAGGAAACGGACTTGTGTTGGAGCGCTACGGTCGAAACGGGGGTCCTGTTCATCGTGAGGGGTGTGGCGTACCGCAAAACGGGACTCCACGGGATACTGTTCATCGCCACCGTCGACCTCCTCCAGCCTCCACGGGCTACTGTTCATCCACCGTCGACCTCATCCAGCCTCCACCTGTGACTGTTCATCCACGGGCTCCTGTTCATCCAGCCTCCACCGCGCGCTCCTCCACCGGCTACTATTCAACCAGCCCTCTCCACGGGGTCCTGTTCAACCACCCCTAAACGGACTACTGTTCATCCAGCCCTCCACCGGCTACTGTTCAACCAGCCCTCCACGGGGTCCTGTTCAACCAGCCCTCCACGAGGTCCTGTTCATCCACCGGCTCGATTGATCGGGGTCCTGTTCATCTAGCGACAACGACCTCTACTACCACGGGGTCCTGTTCATCCACCCCCCACCGGGAACTGTTCATCCAAACCCCCCAACAACGCTCACTGTTCATCCAGAGGCAGCATCGATCGGCTTCAGTTAGCAGTAGTAGCGAAGGAATCACACTCAGGTTCAGTTACTAGCAAGGGATCGATCGGGGTTCGGTAATGTAGCTAGTGCAATCGCTTGGGTTCAGTTAGAACACAACGCCTCGCACACACACGCGCGTACGTATGGGAGAAACACACATCGCTCGGCCCCCGACCACCCACCGTAACTGGGAACTCCCCCAATATTTTCCTCGCCCTCGCTTCTACCACGGTTTTCTCTGTCATGGACGGCCCAAAGAATGTCATGCAGCTGCGTCTCCGGCCAGCCTAGGATGAAAAGGCCATTTTCTGTCATGATTTTTTGTCATAGAAGTAGGAGCCCACCACATCTATGATGATACCGGGTTTTTTCACAATTATCGTCATAGAAGTGTCATAAGCATGACAATTTTTTTTCATTCGGCCCAAAATGTCATGGATGTCTCTTTTTTTGGTAGTGACATATAAATAACAGCAGCACAACAATATCACAACAATGTAAAACAACAACACAACTTCACATATACAGCAGCACATCAGCACAACATCAAATATAGTAATAGGTCCATAACTACCACATATAGGCCCATAAGTATGCCACAAATAGGTTCCATACAAGCAACAAGTCACATATAGAAGCACGCTACCGCCATACAAGCAACAAGATACTCCAACAATGAAATGAGCTCCACCGGTCGACTGCATCCGCGATGAAAACCTACAAGTTCGGGAGCACAAGCATGAGTTTACAAGTTGAAAGCAAACGGTCGAGAAGCACAATCATTAGCTTATTACCAGTTCAGAAGCAAGCATATTAGGAACTAACATGGAGTTACTGTTGTTGAGAGGTCGAAGTGCCATGAGCCGTCTCCTGACTTCCAAGAATGTGGCCAGATGCACCTCCTGGCATATTGTTCGATCCAACACTCGGATTGAGCTATAAACATTAGACGGTTAGATGTATTAGGTAACAATGAAAATGGTATTCGGAAGTACAGAAAGAAGACAACTAGGTCAACAAGGTAGAAAATAACCTTGGGCTTAAATATCTCATCAGATAGTAATGCTTCGATGTCTTCGTCAGTCATACGCTACAAATAATGAGAATAACTCGTCAACTGCTATGCATAGTAGACTTCTATAGTTGCAAGCAAATATCAGGACACAGCTTTCTAAGGAAACTAACTAACCATTAAAATGAGTAACATATATAAAGACAATGTACTTGTTGAGTAACAAAATATAGAACCAAAGGTTATTGGAAAATGAAATCAATGGATTTCTTAATTATCAATTAGTGTCTGATTATTAGAGAAAATTAAGAAGGTTGAGAATATCATTGAAACGATATGATGTATCAAGTACCACCTTTTTCTTCTCCGCAACCTCTTTGTAGCGTTTAAGAAAATCCTTAAATTCGTTGTCACTGATCTTATACCCAAGCTACACATTTGGCAACAAGGTGTCACTATAAAATCGGGAAAAGAAGACCTCCTGCTGTAAGTTGAGACTGAAGGTCAAGAAGACCTCCTAGAGCAATACCTCCACTAGTACAGATCTAACAGCATGCCTTCCACTGAAAAGGAATATCAGAAAGCATAATTAGGAATGGGAATCTGTAATCTAATATTGAGTTTGGCTAATCTAAAAGAGTAAACATGGCAGATACATTCGACCCCAGCAACTCTAGAACACCTTGACGGTTTATAAATATAGTAAAAAAACAAAATGTAGTGGAGGTTTCCTCTATGAGAAGTGATCCATGTTCAACTTCATGAATATATAGTATGTCATAGATTTTAGTATAAATGTGAATGATTTATCATAATATATAAATACTCAAAGTGTAAGCGTTCGGATTAGGCCATTGGAACATGCATCAATTACTAGAGTTCATAAAAGAGATAAAACCAAGGGCCATCACAGAAGATTCTTTGCACTAAACTTACCATGGGGGTGGGGGTGACATTTGCATGATACCTCAGCTTCCCAAGAACAATACCGGAGTTGTTGGCACGTGTTAAACCAATATCGTCAGGGGATATTATTTCATAAGTTCCTTTGTGTTTAAGCATCCCATCCTGAAAAAAACTTGACAAAATTTAGATTTAGCCATTTAGTTCATGAACCAACCTGAAATTATATAACAGTAAAATATATATAACAATGATGCATACTCAGAGGAATGAAAATTAGCACATCTTAGAATGAGCATCCAAGGTATAATTTAGGGATAATTAGGTTTATGCCCCTAGTTGTGTCCCACTTGTCTGTTTTACCCCTAATTCCCAAAAGTCACCGGTTCTTTCCAAATCACTTTGCTCCTCTTATGCTTTTGCCCTTTGACCGTTTGACCGTCAGTTTGAAAACATCATAACTAATTCATACTAAATCAGAAAAATGCAAATAAGATACCAAAATGTTCAGAAAAACATCACCTATATGTCAGTGTCATTTGCATTCATGAAAAAAAAGTGTTGGAAAGTGCCCATCCGAGTTTTAGCTCTTATGCTACCAACATTAATAGTAAAATCTAAAAAAGTTCAAAAAATTCAAAAATAATTTGGTGGCAAAGAATGACAAATGTTTTAAGTGCCTACCAAGTTTCATCAGGGAATAACATTCGTGGGTGCCGCGGCAAAAAAAAAAACAATTAGCACTCCAAAATAGATAATTTTTTGCCACGACTTCCACGAATGCCGTTCCCTAATGAAACTTGGCAAGCACTTAGAACACTTGTCGTTCTTTGCCACCATAATTTTTTTGAATTTTTTTGAATTTGTTTAGAGTTTACTATTCATGGTGGTATCAAAAGAGCTAAAACTCGGATGTGCACTTTCCAACACTTTTTTCATGAATGCAAATGACACTGACATATAGGTGATGTTTTTCTGAACATTTTGGTATGTTATTTGCATTTTTTTGATTTTGTATGAATTAGTTATGAAGTTTTCAAACTGACGGTCAAACGGTCAAAGGGCAAAAGCATAAGAGGATCAAAGTGACTTGGACAGAACCGGTGACTTTTGGGAATTAGGGGTAAAACAGACGAGTGGGACACAACTAGGGGCATAAATCTAATTATCCCTATAATTTATACTCTAATGTGATTAATCAATCATAAATGAACTAAAATAATCTCCAAAGTGTTGGTGTACAAAAGTAGGGACCTTCTGTACCCCTTTACATGTGCACGGGCAGTTGTAGCCACGCCTGCGGTCACGCTTGGCAGGGCAGAGGAAGCGAAGACACAAGACAACTAGAGCAGCGCAGAGCCAGAGGCACGAGGAGAAAAGGGACAAGGTGGGCTTTCCCCGGCAAGAGCCTTGCCGGGGCAACTTGCCCAACACCAGCGAGGCCGCCACCCTTGATCCTGAGAGTTCCAACACCATCAACAACATTGGAACCAAGGCTCGGGAGGCGCCTGCTTGGTGGCATGCAGATCTTTGTGAAGACCAAGAACATACAAGGACTAGATGAGAACCAGAAGACGGAAACCCCCGGAAAGATCCTTGCCGGGGACGCTCACAAAACCCTAGCAAGACCCTTGCCTGGGACATCCGCGGGGCCGCAGCCAGGCCCACAACTGCCAAGGCTCCACCGCCGTTCCAACATAGCAGTCGGCCCACCAACTAGGCAGGCGCCTGCGTGGTGACGTGCAGCTTCCAGACCAACTCAGCAAGCACATGCGTGGTGGCATGCAAGTCTTCGTGAAGACTCTGCCACCGCACCAGCTCAGTAGCCAGCCAGCCAGCGTGGCGCTGCATGCCCGGTTAGCCTAGACGCGCGTTGGAGCGAGGCGAAGCGGTGACGGACGTGACAAGCTTCCTTGCTGTCCCCGATAAAGTGAGATGGCATGTCAGCAGTGCATTAAATGCATTTTGTCCTACGGTGCCAGGGATATACTTGTATACAGTACATACTTTCCACCTCTTGTGTGCCACTGCGGTGACCCCTTGACTATAAAAGGAGGCCCGAGGCATACTGAGGAAGGATTCAGACTTTTTGGACCCTGCACGCTTTGTAGCTAGTCCAAGAGCACCAGGGAAACACAAACCAGCAGGAGTAGGGTATTACGCATCGCTCGCGGCCCGAACCTGGATAACAATTCTCCCGTGTTGATTTCCTAAACCCGCTCTTTCCACAGCCCCGCGCCCTGTCAACCGTAGTAGGGATTCCCCGTGATCCCATAGGTGTCGTTTCCCCGACATCTTTGACGCGCCAGGTAGGGGGCGCAAGCTGTGAAAATCTGGTTTGGGAGTTAGCATATCGGTTTCATCATCACCATGGCCCCCAAGAAGAGGGGGATCGCTGCCGTCGGGTCATCCGGAGCCGGCCCGTCCGCACCAGCACGGGCAGGCGACAGGGTGGCCACGGATGGCGCCGGAGGCGCCACCCGCGAGCATCCATGACACTCTGGCGATCGGAGCCAAGGAAGCGGCGCTGTCCGGGTCCAAGACGATGAGCCACGTGCCGCTGGGCCCGGGGATGGGGCTGTGCTGCCCACGGGCAGCGCCGCGACCTCCCGGACGCCCCAGCAGGCGCCCGCGCCGTGGCCTTCCCAGGTCACGCGCGACGAGCAACACCGCGACGTCGGCGCCCCCGGGCACCGCCACGGGAAGAGCCCTTTGTGTCACTCCCAGGACGCATCGGGCCAGCGTGTGCACCGGGACACTGGCGGAAGCGGCGTGCGACCGCGAGACCGTGATAGACCTCCTTCTAACATGGTTAGAAGTCGGAGCGCGTCACGGTCCACGCAGCTTTCGCCGCCACCCACGCCAGCAGAAGCGTTGGCGCGCGTACAACTGCTACTCGACTTCCCGCCCGCCGCGGAGAACCTCGACGAGTGGAGAGCCACCATTCGAAGCCTCGTCAACTTCGCCAACAAAGATGAGCCACTCCCAGCAGGACCCTCGTGTCGGCGTTCTGTCTAGCCGACACGTGCCGGCGGTGGGAGGACCAAGGATGCTGCGACCATGGTACACTCTCCTCCCCTGCTGCCACGGCACCAGCCACTGGCTCACCAGGCCGACACCCGCGACAATGTTTCTACGACGTCGTCCGACCCGCGAGCCCGCCGCGACCAATGCCAAGTTCTTCGGGAGCGAGCTCAGGAAGACGCTCGAACCACCATCGAGCGACGGCGGGAGACGCGCCACCAGTCAGATCGGCGTGCGGGGCCTACTATGGAACACCCGGCGCCGGGGTGTCCCGGCGACCTGCCTTACGAGGTGGGTTGTCCGGCCTTTACCGAAGCGCTGCGGCAGTTCCAATGGCCCTCCCACCACACGTTCAAGCCTGATGTTGGGGAAAAGTACAACGGCAAGACTCACTCGTCGGAGTTCCTCAGCATCTACACCATCGCGATGCAAGCCGCCGGGGCTCGCGACGACAATGTGCTCGCCAACTCCTTTCCGTTGGCACTTAAGCCCAACGTCATGTCGTGGTTGATACACCTGCTAGTGGATTCCATCTCTTCCTGGTCGGATCTGTGCCACGAGTTTGTTGGCGCCTTCACCGGAGGCCACCAAGCTCCTGGCCAGGCAAGTGACTTGCATGTCATCCCCTAGATGGATGGCGAGTCACTGTGTAAGTACATACAAAGATTCAGCCATGTGTAGTACACCATCCCAGATGTTCATCCCGCCGCTGTCATCAGTGCGTTCCATCAGAACATACGCAACCACAAGATGCGTGAAGAGCTGGCGATGAACAAGGTCAGGGATGTAGCCAAAGTTTATGTTCTGGCTAATAGATGTGCTCGGGCTGAGGAAGGAAGGAAGTACCCCGGCGAGGATGCCGCCGCGGAAACCGACTCCACTAACGAAGATACCGCTGCCCCGTCAAAGAAGGGCCGGCGCCGCAACAAGAAGCATAAGGGCAAGATTGTGCTTGCCGTTGAGGGATCCGGCGACCCCGGCGCCGCCAAGAAGGCCAAGGCTGACGACCATGGCAAAGAGGTTGCCGGGTGCGCCGCCTGCCGGGCCTTGGTGGCCGCCGACAAGCCAGGGGGCTTCGACAAGCAATACTGCAAGATCCACCACGCCAAGGGCCATGACCTACAGAACTGCCGACAGGTTGAGCTGCTTGCAGAAAAGCAGAAAGCTGAATATGAAATGCGGGAGAAGGAGAAGGGTCAGGATGGTGCTGAGGGGTCCAGCAACAAGCATGGCGGCCAAGGAGGTCGTTGTGGCAAAGATAACCAACAAGAGAGGCCCGCTTGGGGCCACAATAAGAAGGAGGAAGATGATGATCATGACGAGGACGACGAGTCCGGCGAACACGAGTTCCAGAAAGCTACAGAGGCCATGTGCGTCGACGGTGGCACCTCGTTGCACACCTCACACGGCCAACTGAAGCAGTGGGCGTGCGAGGTCACTGCGGCGGAGCCATCATTCGATGCCCAGAAGCCACTGAAGTGGTCCCGCACGCCCATCATTTTTGACACCGAGGATGACCCTGATCGCACAACAGCGGTCGGGTGTTTGCCGTTGTTGGTTTCACCAACAATACGCAACCTCAAGGTGACAAAAGTGCCGGTTGACGGTGGGGCCGGTCTGAATTTGATCTCGCCCGATGTGATCAAGAGGTTGCAGATTCCTGACGGAGATCTCGAGGAGACAGGCACGTTTCAAGGCGTCAACCCGGGAAGGAGCTAGCCAAAAGGTAAAATCACGCTGCCCGTTATGTTTGGGGGCGAGCTGAACTGTAGGACGGAGAAGATCGTTTTCAATGTCGCCGAGATCCCTTTGCCATACAATGGGATCCTTGGCCGCCCAGCGCTGGCCAAGTTCATGGCGGCGTCGCACTAAGCCCTCAACACATTGAAGATGCCGGGGTCGCTGACCATCATCACTGTCCCCTCTGACAAGAAAGACGCGCTCATCTGCGCCGACCAACTCTACCGAGAGGCAGTTGTAGCAGCTGCCGCCAAAGCACTTGCTCCTGCCGCTGAAGCCCCTGGAAGGAAAAAGGCCGGCATGACCTCTGCCGGCAAGACCCCTTCTGGCGAGACCTCTTCCGGCAAGACATCCGGCACCCACTCCGGCAAGCGCGCCTCTCCGGAGTGCAGCACTCCCATCGAGGACGTGCCAGAGAGCTCCACCGGCAATAGCAAGAAATCCAAGGCTGCACCACCGGAAACCAAGAAGATGTCTGTCACGGAGGACGGCACGGGCGGGGTTTTACTATAAGCTCCACCCTCGATAGCAAATAGGAAAGCGTGCTCGTCGCCTTCCTGCGGGCGAATGTCGATGTGTTTGCATGGCAAGCATCCGACATCCCCTGCGTTCCCAGGGAGGTGATTGAGCACCATCTTGCCGTGTGTCCTCATGCGAGGCCCGTCAAGCAGAAGGTTAAGAAGCAAGCTTTGGAGCGACATGAGTTCATCATCGAGGAGATCCGGAAGTTGGAGGCAGCAGGCCTGGTTAGAGGAGTGCTCCACCCCACGTGGTTGGCCAATCCAGTGGTAGTGCGTAAGGCAAATGGGAAATGGAGGCTTTGTATTGACTACACAAACATCAATAAAGCCCGTCCAAAGGATCCTTTCCCTCTGCCACGCATCGATCAGATTGTGGACTCCACTGCCGGGTGTGACCTGCTGTCATTCCTCGATGCCTATTCAGGATACCACCAGATCTTCATGGTGGAGGAAGACGAAGAAAACACCACGTTCATCACCCCATGTGGTACGTACTGTTTTGTACGAATGCCTTTCGGGTTGAAGAGCGCTGGTTCGACATTTGCCCGAGCGGTCCAAATTGGTTTTGAGCCCAAGCTACATAGAAATATGGAAGCTTATATGGATGACATAGTGGTCAAAACCAAGGACAGGGCCATGCTCGTGCAAGACTTAGAAGAAACATTTGCAAACCTGCGCAAAATCAACCTCAAGCTCAACCCAGGGAAGTGCGTGTTCGGTGTCCCCTCCGGCAAACTTATTGGGTTCTTTGTGCCTCAACGCGGAATCGAAGCAAATCCCGACAAGATCAAGGCAATTGAGCAGATTGAGGCGCCAAAACGGGTCAAAGATGTCCGTAGGCTCGCCGGCTGCGTTGCTGCCCTGAGTAGGTTCATCTCCAAATCTGCTGAGCGCGCCCTCCCCTTTTTCAAGGTTTTGAAAAAGGAGGGTCCAGTAAAGTGGACTCCGGAGGCAGAGGCAGCACTTCAAGATTTGAAGAGGTACCTCTCCTCCATGCCAATACTAGTCGCGCCTAAACCGCAAGAACCATTGCTGCTAAACTTAGCAGCAACGAATCGACTGGTTAGTGCTGCGCTGGTGGCGCAGAGGGAACTTGAGGAAGAAGTAGCGATAGCGGCGGAGCCGTCGGATGGTGGGTCGGAGTCCTTCCCAGCAAGGCCCGACCCCAACAAGGTAGAGTGTGCACAGATGGGCGAAGTGGAACAAAATAAGAAGGTGGTGCAGCACCTGGTTTATTTTGTTAGTTCCCTCCTGCAGAGGGCTAGATCAAGATATTCTGGTATGCAGAAGCTACTTTTCGGTCTCCTCATGGCCTCGAGAAAGCTGCGCCACTATTTCCAAGCACATGAGATCACCGTCGTCACCCGCCTCCCGTTGCAACGAATCCTGCACGACCCGGATGCAACCGGGAGGATTGCGGAGTGGGCCTTGGAATTGTCAAGCTTTGGCCTCAAGTTGAAAGTACTTCAACAATCAAGAGCCGAGCCTTGGCAGAGTTCATAGCAGAATGGACCGCAACGCCCGACGAGGAGATTCAAGTTACCACCCTTCCCGGCAAGGAGACGAGCAGTGAGTGGACTATGTACTTTGATGGAGCTTTCTCACTCCAAGGTGTTGGTGCTGGCGTACTACTCGTTGCACCCTCAAGTACATAATCCAGATGCACTTTCCCCGGGAAAAATCAACAAACAACACGGCAGAGTACGAGGGTGAAAGGGCATGTAGCCCCTAAGTGTGGTTTTGGTAATTGAATGACAATCTCTATGGACTAATGTTTTCAGTAAGATATATTTGAAGGTTTTGTCCATAGATGGTGCCTCAAGGATATTGGATGGAATCAAGGATGAAGTCCATATATATGAAGATAATGCCTCAAGGATATTGGATGGAATCAAGGATGAAGTCCATATAGATGAAGTTATATTTGCTCTAAGCTTTGGTATTAAATGACAATTCCTATGGAGCATCAAGTGCATTGGATATTATATGAAGATATGTTCCATAGTGATGCTTGAAGTTCTTTGGGTTGTTATGTGAAGATTGCCATCAAAGCATCCGAAGAAGTCCTCATGGTATCCCTCTCTGGATACCCCATGCACACGGGCTTATACCGTGCGCACGGGGTCGAGTGTCAACTCTCTGGATACCCCGTGCTCACGGGGCCTAGGTGTTGGCTCTCGAGATTCCATATCCAGCGAGGTTTCAAGTTGGTCTTCTGAGGATCAAGGCTTGAGAGAATAATCAAAGAGAAGAATTCGAGTTATGGTTTCAAGACAAGATCATGGTGAGCTCATGTGTTGGGTTTCGGTTGATCAAGCCTTGAAGCAAGCAACTAGAGTGAAGAATTCATTATGCCTCTCAAGACAAGATCATGTTGATCAAGTCTTGAAGCAAGCAACTAGAGTGACGAATTCATTATGCCT
Organism: Triticum aestivum; assembly: GCF_018294505.1. Classification (NCBI taxonomy): domain Eukaryota; kingdom Viridiplantae; phylum Streptophyta; class Magnoliopsida; order Poales; family Poaceae; genus Triticum; species Triticum aestivum. The sequence goes on along the minus strand of NC_057814.1, from coordinate 136,899,897 downwards.
CTCAAGAGTTTGGGATGGAGTTTTTAGAAGGGCAAGTGGTGACCAAGATGATATTCATAGTGGAACTTGATATGGTCATGAAAGAGTCTTTGGTGATATTGTCTTGAAGCAATGAAGTGAAATGAAGAGTTCATTGTGGCTTTCAAGAAACCAAGATGGAGCTTGAAGTAAAGATGTTGGTTGACCAAGATGAAGCTCGAAGAGTATATCTAAGTGGTCAACTCACAAAGCACAAACAATGTACCACGTGAGATCAAGTGATCTAGTGGTATGGTAAGTAATTGTGAATTGTGCTTTGTTACCTAACCCATGCTATATGTTTGTTATGTCTATGTGGGTTAGGTGTTTCTCATAGGCTTGCATCAAAAGGAAAGATCTCGTGTAGCCTATGTGTGGATGACATCAAGTGGTGATGGTCATCGGATTCGAGGAGTCCAAGTGCAAGATGAGATGACATCAAGTGGTGATGGTCATCGAGTTCGGGGAGTCCAGGTGCAAGATGAGAAGCCGGAGGTTATATGCTTTGAAGCTTGCGGTCCACATCATGATAATGTGCATGTGAAGATGGGCTTGAGATAAGGCTTCCCTCATTGCATCATGAGGAAGCAATTCGAGTATCTTCACCAAGTGGTCGTGGACAAGAAAGGGATTCCAACTTGAGGCAAGCATTAAAGTCATCATCAAGCTCAAGTTGAATGTGCAAGGCAAAGGTATACCTTAGCTAGGTTTTCCTAGTTTTGCCGGTCTCATAGTGCTTGGTGGGAGACCGGATTATAGGTTTGATAGCCGTACTATCAAGAGGGACTCTCGGGCAAGTAGCTTGATCACGTCGCATGTAGAGAGCTCAAACCTTTGCATTACTTGCATCATTCTTTCTTGTTGATCTTGGGTGGTTCTCTATGTGAGGACCTTGGGCTTTTCCATAGCTTCAAAACGAGCCCAAGATCATCGAATTCGGAGTCCGTATGCCCAAGTTATCGATGTTTTAGTGGGCTGCTGCTGGCTGTCCTGGGGACCCCGTGTGCACGGGGTCTTTGACCCCCGTGCGCACGGGGTGTCCAGAATTCTGGGTACTCCGTGCACACGGGCTCGTACCGTGCACACGGGACCCCGTGCACACGGGGTCTCAACCCCCGTGCGCACGGGGTGCCCAGGAAATGCCCGTTGGAGCCCCAACGGCTAGTTTCGGAGTTTGGCTATTTAAGGGCCCTTTCCTCCCACCGGTTGGGGGTTGGTTCACACACATTCTAAACACCATTTTGAGCCTCTCTCCACCTCTCCCAAACCCCTATCTCCCCTCTATGTGAAGGGGGATTTGTGGATGGATTAGTGAGCCATTTGTTGATCATATCCAAAGCATCCCCTCTCTTCAATCTCCTACTTTCAAGAGTGCATCTTATGAGATTGAGAGAGTGAGTTGAGCATTTGTTGCTTGACCTTGCATTGCATTTGTTGCATTGGTTTGAGCTCCCTGCATCGATTTGTTCGAGTGTGAGCCCGTGAGTTTATTACTCTTGGAGGCCTCCGCCTCCTAGACGGTTTGGTGATACATTGAGAAGATTGTGAAAGAGGCCTATGTGGCCAAGGTTCCCCCGGAAGCTTCCTCTTGTGGTGTGCTCCGGGGAAGGGTGTTGAAGTGGCCTAGGTGGTCAAGTTCCTCCGGAAGCTTCCTTGTTTGTGGTGTGCTCAGGAGAAGTTTGTAAAGGTGTGGTGGTCGCCTTCAAGACCAACCCCGAGTGAATCGAGGCTCATCCGTTGGGGGTGACTCGAAAAGGAGAATACGGTGAGTCACTTGGTGACGCCCCGGAGCTTTGGCTTCGGCACCGCTCTAACGGAGATTAGCACTCTCACGAGTGTGAACTTCGGGATAAATCCGCGTCTCCGACTCACTTGTGGTTATCTCTTACCCACACCCTTTACTTACCGCAATTCATACTTGCTCATATTGATATATCTTGTGCTAGTTGAATTGCTTAGTTGTTCCTACATTTCCATATCTTGTGATATAGTTTGTGCTTGCTAGTTTCCTTAAGTGCCTATCTTGTTTAGCATAGGTTGTTGGTGCACTTAGTTGAGCCTAGCATATTTAGGATTTGTGCTTGAAAGGTATCCGTTTAGTTTAATTCCGCATTAGGATAAAGCCAAATCCGTAACAGTTTTAAAACGCCTATTCACCCCCCCCTCTAGTCGTCATCTAGATCCTTTCAATTGGTATCAGAGCTTTGGTCTCTCCTTGCTAGGCTTCACCGCCTAGAGAGTAAAGATGTCGACTAGTGGTATAGTGCACGATGACACTTTCTGTTTTAGTGGCACAAACTATCACTTGTGGAAAATTCGCATGCTTTGTCATTTCTGGGCCATGGGTCCAAATTTTGTGCGAATTGTTCTTGTAGGGGCTTCTCCATGGAAGGATGAACTTTTTCCATCTATTAAGGAAAATGATGATATGCTTTGTGGGTATGGTGCAAAGAATGCCTTAATCCGGTCTATATCCCTCGAAGTGTTTGAGTCAATTATGACGTGTGCGTCGGCTCATGAGATGTGGACAAAACTTGAAGAAATATATGGTGGGTCCAATCTTGATGAGGTCAATCATATTTCGGAGGTGTCTCTTGAGGAGTTCTCCACATCTTCATATCATGAAGAACTCCATATTGCTTCTTCCTCCGTGTGCTTGGACATTTCAACTTCTTCCACCTCACCATCATATGACATGTCCCAAGGTAATGACATGGTGAGTGGAAATATAATTTGTGATGATGATGTTGTGCTCAACATTGATGATCTTTCATGCATAAATGCTAATTTTGTAGCTTCTTTGGACTTGAACACATCTAGCAAAAATGACATACATTCTTGTGTTGATAGTCCTTACATATCATATAGAGATTCCTTGAATACTTGTTGTGATGATATGCTTGATTCTCCTTGTTGCCATGATATCTATGCTTCTATTTCCTCTAGTTGTTGTTTGACTAACCATGTAGAGGAAATAAGAGAAAATGGTGCACACATCACTAATGGAGAATTTGCTAGAAGAGCAAAGAAGGAAATCACTATGTTGGAGAGGAAATGCTATGAGTGTCAAGAGGATGGACATGGATATCCTACTCTTGATGATGAAGAATCTCCCTCTCCAAAAGAATCATCATCAACCTCCGATGTTCACATGTGCCTCATGGCAAGAGGTACTACCGAGGTATCATCTACTCTTAGTAATGATAATGATGAGAGTGATGATGAATGTGATAGGGATATGAGTCAAGAAATATATGAAATTGGTAATTCTCTTCGTGGAGTAAATAAGAACACTTATGAGATATTTAAAGATCTTATTACTCATTTTGGAAAGTGTAATGATTTACTTCACGAAGAGCAAGAACAAAATGATAAACTTGATTGTAACCTTCTTGATGCTCTAGAAACTCTTAGAGACTTAGAATCTTCCAAAGAAGAGATTGAAGTTGCTCATGATAAACTTAAAGAGGATTTTGAGCACCTTGACCTTGGCTACAAGAATGTCAAAGGAGAGCTCGCCAAACTCTCTAAGTCTTATGAGGAACTTCAAGCTACTCATGTGAAGTCTCTAGTTTCTTCTAGCTCCTCTCATATTGTCAATGATGCTTGTGCTACTAACTCTACTTCTTGTGAAGCATCTATCTTGAAGGAGAATGTTGAGCTACGGGCTCAACTTGTTTTGCTAACTAGCAATTATGGGAAATTAGAAGAAAGTCATGAAAAGCTCTCGGGCTCTCATGATGACCTTCTAATCTCCCATGAAAGGCTAAAGTTAGCTCATGAGGCTATTGTGACTAAGGTAACATCTTGTGAGCCTCATGTGGACATTAGCACTATTTCTACTCAAAATGCTTTATTGACATGTGCTAGTCCTAGTGATTCATCTAGACATATTATTCCCAATTCTTGTGATGAATTGCTCTCCTTGCCTTGTTGCTCTAACAATGAAGTTTCTACTTCCTCTAGTACTTTTGTTGATACTAACCTTGTAGAGGAAAACAAAGAGCTCAAGGCCCAAGTCACTAATTTGAAGAAAGACTTGGAAATGTGTCATGAAGGAAATTCCACTCTCAACACTATCTTGAGTGTTCAAAAATCCCCTCATGACAAGGGTGGACTTGGTTTCATCTCCAACAACAAGAAGTCCAAGAAAAAGAAGAAGGGACAAGACCAAGTCAAGAATGATGCCAACATTACATGCTTCAAGTGCAAGAATGTTGGACACCATGTGAGATATTGTCCATTGAAGAAGAAGGCTTCAAATGTGAAGCAACAAGGGAAGCGGCCTCAAGTTCAATCTCAAGGTCAACCTCAACTTGAAGAAAGGCCACTACCAATGATGAACCAAGATAATGCTCCCCAAGTTGAGAAAATAAAGAAGAAGAGAAGGGGGAGCACATGTTGCTATAATTGTCGTGAGAAGGGACACATATCCTCATCTTGTCCCAACGGTAACATCCCTAAGCCTCCTCTAGTCAATGATCATTATTCGCTTAGGAAGGATGTTGTTGGCAATTTGTTTGCCAAGTTTGTTGGCGCCCAAAGTGGCTTGGAAATGGAAAAGGCCATTTGGGTTGCCAAGCCTATTGTGACTAACTTCTTAGGACCCAACTTGGTTGGGTACCATCAAGCTCAAACTTGATCAATAGGTGTGTGGAGGACATTGGAGATTTGGCTAGTTCATAAAGAAAAGGATATCCACCATTTATTTGTTCGAGCCAAGTCATGTGGATTATCTTCATATTATCTATCCAATGTTCCTCTTTGCGGTAACTTGTATTTATATTGCTTACATTGAAAGTTGCTCGCCCCTTGCATGCTTAGGTTTTGTATCTAGCATGTGCATCTATATGTTGTGTTTCTTAGTATGCTTGATTTGTGTTATCTAGCATGTGTAGGTTGCATTGCACATTATATAGTGGTGTTTGCTGTTTTGAGCCTGTATTGTATCATGATTGGCTCTTGCAAGATATTAGTGGATCATCACATTATGGGGGAGTGTTTTGTTGTGTGCACATCACAAACCCAAAATGTGAATATGAGAAATGCCACATAGTATTGATATTCAATCTTATCTAGTCACTATGTGGTATGTCAAGCTCATTTGAAATTCAAATTCTCAGAGTATCCACTAATTATCTCTTGTTGGTTGTTATTTACCTTTGTTGCGTGCTTCGTCGCGGTGTCCTGTGAGGTTCTTCAGTAAGTTTCTGGACACCCCGTGTGCACGGGGTCTCTGACCCCCGTGCGCACGGGGTACCACGAAACTTACTGGACACCCCGTGCGCACGGGGTCCTGGACCCCCGTGCGCACGGGGTGGGTGAAAATCACTGGACACCCCGTGCACACGGGGTCCTAGACCCCCGTGCGCACGGGGTGGTGTTTTTTCTCTGGACACACCGTGCGCACGGGGCTGACCTAGCCCGTGCGCACGGGGTCCTATGGGCAGAAATGTCCACCCGGCCAAGTACGCTTTATTTATCTTTCTTTGCTTTGGAGTTGTTGATGATCCTGTGCATCTTCGTAATCTACCCCCGAGTGTTAATTCCAAATACCATTTGTATTCTCTTACAATTGGTATTTCCTCATGTGGTAGAACCTTATGATCATCTTCTTCTCGGCTTGTGCTTCAACTTGCCTTATCTCACTGCTTGTGCTATCTATTATCTACTTGAGTAAGATAAGCCTTTGAGCATGTGTGTATTGTATATCCTATATGCTCTTTGGTTTTTGCTTAGTTCATATGTTGTACTTTGTGTGCGGTCCTGTGTGGATTCGTCACTTTGATATAATTTGGACAACTTGAATACTTTGTGATATTATCGGAGTATTCTTCGGTTAAGTGTTCTTTTGTCCAAATTGTATCTCTCTGGATCTTGGTAGGCATGAGCATGCATATTTATTTATATTCTTCTTCATGCCTTGCTTGCTACTTGATCCTCTATGTAGGGTAAACTCCATAAAATCATTAATGGTTAAAAGTGTGCATGAACTTCAAGTTCATATCCTTTTGCACATATTTAATGTGGAGTTTGCCCTATATATTGTGGTTGTCCTAACTACTTCGGACCCAATATGTTTGGGGACCAAATTGTACCTTAATGTGTTTTAGGTACTGTGGAGAAGCATTGGATGCTTGGCTTATTCACAAGGAAGGTGGAGACACCATGGAAAATTATTAGAGCCAAGCTTGGTTGATTCTTTGATTTGAGGGAGAAGATAAATGAAAACCCGATTCGGTTGTAAGTGTTTCATTCTCATCAATTCAACCCGGTTAACATAATTTGGGTCTTTTTGTTGGATATGCATCAAACTCCCACACTTACTGTATTCTCAATAAATCCACGGGATGTATTGAGGAAATGGTGAATGTGGAGTGTGATGAGAATAACAGCTTCCATGCGGAGCAATTTGTTTCAAGTGTTGTAGGTGATGAGGCTCCTTCCCAAGCTACAAGTACAATGGGGATTGGTCATATTCTTCCACAAGAAACACCCCTTGTCCATGTAGAAGAAGAAGGAGTAAGAGCCCCTCTTGTGGATCCACCACAAGGGAAGTCATCACCCCCAACACAAGAGCAAGATGCTATGGGAGATCATTTACCTATCCAAGAACAAGATCAAGTCCCTCATGTTCATGGGCTAGATCAAGGGCCCCTTGAACCAATGCTCTCTCGGTAACAAGTACTTACTTCATGCGTTTGTTTAAATTAGAGTCAACATTGTGTATGTTGCATCATGGCATGTTTAGTACTTGTTGAGTTTGTGTTTCTTGCAACAGCTTAAACCTCCTTATTGCATCTATGAGACTTTTGAGAAGAAGCATATCATGGGGATCTATAAAACCATGCTCATGGTTCACTTATCCCAAATATGCCAATTAAGCAATTTATTGCATACCAATTCCTCAAAGTGCTCTTATGTGCAATATTGATAAAATTGCAAGAAACAATCTTTTTGGTTGTGGTATTTGCTCTCATGCTTAGTAATTCATTTTTATGCAAATGAGATCAGTTTGCGCCATGTGCCTTGTGCCATGTGCCATGTGACAAAGCCCTACGCTAAGATCAAGTTTGTATAAATAATGGATTCATTCTTGGATATCATGTTCTTATCTTTTGTATCTTTTTGTGTGTGCAAGTTTCTTTGTGGATGCTCATCTTGATGATTATTGGCCACGTAAGAAACTTATACACATGAGAAAGTGCATATCCCTCTTTGATATCCTTTCGTTTCCTTGCCGGTCCTTGGAATTGTCTCTTTTTATTCTTTGGTGGATCCGGTAAGAGGTTGAGTAGTGAGTGCTTGTATGTATTGCATATATCATTGCACTCATGAGTTGTTGGATATATTTTGGACCCTTGCTTAGTCAAGTGATGATCCTATTTTGTGCACGTTGTATCCAAGTACAAAACTAAATAATGCACAAATCATGGGGAGCTTCTCTATGTTCTTTAGAACACTCCTATGCTCATATCATAATATCTTTTTGGTGCATTTTATGGATCCTCAATATAGTGTGAATTTCTTCATTTGTTCGTAACTGGATATGTGCATTTGATTCCACTCACAATATGAGAAATGCACAAATTAAGGAGGAACTCATACTATATTGGTCTTCTAGATTTTTTCTCCATTTTGGCACTTGTTGCCAATGGGGGAGAAGTTTAGAGGGTTTAGGTGAAGTAGGTTGGTTCATGCATATCTACATTTGTTGTGGTTGTTGCATGGATGTGTATATAGAGGAAACTCCACCAAGTTCTTCCATGCATATATTGTGGGGGAGTTTGCTCTATATAGTGTGGTTCTACTAGCATCAAATTCTTGTGTAGTATTTCGATGCTAGTACAACCGGTTTTGATAACATCAACTATCTTTGTGATATTTGAGGCTATCAAAACCACCTCAAGTATTCAATTTATTCTCGGATAGATTGCATACTTGTTTTAAATTCATTATATAAACCCTCTTGTTGAGATTGTCATCAATTACCAAAATGGGGGAGATTGAAAGGGCATGTAGCCCCTAAGTGTGGTTTTGGTAATTGAATGACAATCTCTATGGACTAATGTTTTCAGTGAGATATATTTGAAGGTTTTGTCCATAGATGGTGCCTCAAGGATATTGGATGGAATCAAGGATGAAGTCCATATATATGAAGATAATGCCTCAAGGATATTGGATGGAATCAAGGATGAAGTCCATATAGATGAAGTTATATTTGCTCTAAGCTTTGGTATTAAATGACAATTCCTATGGAGCATCAAGTGCATTGGATCTTATATGAAGATATGTTCCATAGTGATGCTTGAAGTTCTTTGGGTTGTTATGTGAAGATTGCCATCAAAGCATCCGAAGAAGTCCTCATGGTATCCCTCTCTGGATACCCCATGCACACGGGCTTATACCGTGCGCACGGGGTCGAGTGTCAACTCTCTGGATACCCCGTGCTCACGGGGCCTAGGTGTTGGCTCTCGAGATTCCATATCCAGCGAGGTTTCAAGTTGGTCTTCTGAGGATCAAGGCTTGAGAGAATAACCAAAGAGAAGAATTCGAGTTATGGTTTCAAGACAAGATCATGGTGAGCTCATGTGTTGGGTTTCGGTTGATCAAGCCTTGAAGCAAGCAACTAGAGTGAAGAATTCATTATGCCTCTCAAGACAAGATCATGTTGATCAAGTCTTGAAGCAAGCAACTAGAGTGACGAATTCATTATGCCTCTCAAGAGTTTGGGATGGAGTTTTTAGAAGGGCAAGTGGTGACCAAGATGATATTCATAGTGGAACTTGATATGGTCATGAAAGAGTCTTTGGTGATATTGTCTTGAAGCAATGAAGTGAAATGAAGAGTTCATTGTGGCTTTCAAGAAACCAAGATGGAGCTTGAAGTAAAGATGTTGGTTGACCAAGATGAAGCTCGAAGAGTATATCTAAGTGGTCAACTCACAAAGCACAAACAATGTACCACGTGAGATCAAGTGATCTAGTGGTATGGTAAGTAATTGTGAATTGTGCTTTGTTACCTAACCCATGCTATATGTTTGTTATGTCTATGTGGGTTAGGTGTTTCTCATAGGCTTGCATCAAAAGGAAAGATCTCGTGTAGCCTATGTGTGGATGACATCAAGTGGTGATGGTCATCGGATTCGAGGAGTCCAAGTGCAAGATGAGATGACATCAAGTGGTGATGGTCATCGAGTTCGGGGAGTCCAGGTGCAAGATGAGAAGCCGGAGGTTATATGCTTTGAAGCTTGCGGTCCACATCATGATAATGTGCATGTGAAGATGGGCTTGAGATAAGGCTTCCCTCATTGCATCATGAGGAAGCAATTCGAGTATCTTCACCAAGTGGTCGTGGACAAGAAAGGGATTCCAACTTGAGGCAAGCATTAAAGTCATCATCAAGCTCAAGTTGAATGTGCAAGGCAAAGGTATACCTTAGCTAGGTTTTCCTAGTTTTTCCGGTCTCATAGTGCTTGGTGGGAGACCGGATTATAGGTTTGATAGCCGTACTATCAAGAGGGACTCTCGGGCAAGTAGCTTGATCACGTCGCATGTAGAGAGCTCAAACCTTTGCATTACTTGCATCATTCTTTCTTGTTGATCTTGGGTGGTTCTCTATGTGAGGACCTTGGGCTTTTTCATAGCTTCAAAACGAGCCCAAGATCATCGAATTCGGAGTCCGTATGCCCAAGTTATCGATGTTTTAGTGGGCTGAGCTGCTGTCCTGGGGACCCCGTGTGCACGGGGTCTTTGACCCCCGTGCGCACGGGGTGTCCAGAATTCTGGGTACTCTGTGCACACGGGCTCGTACCGTGCACACGGGACCCCATGCACACGGGGTCTCAACCCCCGTGCGCACGGAGTGCCCAGGAAATGCCCGTTGGAGCCCCAACGGCTAGTTTCGGAGTTTGGCTATTTAAGGGCCCTTTCCTCCCACTGGTTGGGGGTTGGTTCACACACATTCTAAACACCATTTTGAGCCTCTCTCCACCTCTCCCAAACCCCTATCTCCCCTCTATGTGAAGGGCGATTTGTGGATGGATTAGTGAGCCATTTGTTGATCATATCCAAAGCATCCCCTCTCTTCAATCTCCTACTTTCAAGAGTGCATCTTATGAGATTGAGAGAGTGAGTTGAGTATTTGTTGCTTGACCTTGCATTGCATTTGTTGCATTGGTTTGAGCTCCCTGCATCGATTTGTTTGAGTGTGAGCCCGTGAGTTTATTACTCTTGGAGGCCTCCGCCTCCTAGACGGTTTGGTGATACATTGAGAAGATTGTGAAAGAGGCCTATGTGGCCAAGGTTCCCCCGGAAGCTTGCTCTTGTGGTGTGCTCCGGGGAAGGGTGTTGAAGTGGCCTAGGTGGTCAAGTTCCTCCGGAAGCTTCCTTGTTTGTGGTGTGCTCAGGAGAAGTTTGTAAAGGTGTGGTGGTCGCCTTCAAGACCAACCCCGAGTGAATCGAGGCTCATCCGTTGGGGGTGACTCAAAAAGGAGAATACGGTGAGTCACTTGGTGACGCCCCGGAGCTTTGCCTTCGGCACCGCTCTAACGGAGATTAGCACTCTCACGAGTGTGAACTTCGGGATAAATCTGCGTCTCCGACTCACTTGTGGTTATCTCTTACCCACACCCTTTACTTACCGCAATTCATACTTGCTCATATTGATATATCTTGTGCTAGTTGAATTGCTTGGTTGTTCCTACATTTCCATATCTTGTGATATAGTTTGTGCTTGCTAGTTTCCTTAAGTGCCTATCTTGTTTAGCATAGGTTGTTGGTGCACTTAGTTGAGCCTAGCATATTCAGGATTTGTGCTTGAAAGGTATCCGTTTAGTTTAATTCCGCATTAGGATAAAGCCAAATCCGTAACAGTTTTAAAACGCCTATTCACCCCCTCTAGTCGTCATCTAGATCCTTTCAGAGGGATTGCTTGCTCATCTCAGGATCGCGGCAGACCTCGGAATCAGGAAGCTCATCATCAGAGGTGATTCGCAGCTCGGCGTTAAGCAAGTCGACAAGGATTACCAGAGCCCGTTGATGGAGGACTATGTGGATGAAGTGAGGAAATTGGAACAGCGCTTTGACGGATTGCAAGCAGAGCATGTTCCCCGAGCGGAGAACACCATTGCTGACGACCTATCAAAACGCGCTGCCCTCAAGTTGCCTGTGGAACCAGGTACCTTTGTGCTTCAATTAACTCAGCCATCTGTTGAACCATCAGCAGGGCAGAGCAAACGAAGGAAGGCGGGCCCCGGCAAGTACTTTCCCACGAAGCTCCCAGGAGCCGCCAGCAAGGACGTTGCCGGGTGCCCCAAACTTGCCGGAGAGCAGCAACCCTAGCCAGGGCCCCAAGCCCTGGCCGTAGAGGCAGCTACCCTTGCGTCTGAAGATGTGCCTTTAGTCCTCGCCGTTGAGCCCCAGGCTCCGGCATGGGCGCAGCCCACCGTACGTTTCCTCCAAACAGGAGAGCTCCCCGAGGAGCAGGAAGAAGCAGAGAAAGTAGCCCGTCAGTGCGGTATGTACCAGTTTGTGGATGATGCCCTATATAGAAGGAGTCCGAACGGCGTGAAGTTGAAGTGCATTCCTCGAGAAGATGGACTGAGGCTATTGGCAGAGATACATGGAGGCATGTGTGGCTCCCACATAGGGTCGAGAGCCCTTGCCGGTAAGGCATTCCGGCAAGGTTTCTTCTAGCCCACCGCTCTCCAGGATGTGACTGCACTAGGAACCAAGTGTGAAGCGTGCCAGTTCCATTCAAAGAAGCTCCATAAACCGGCTCAAGCTCTTCAGACAATCCCTCTTTCCTAGCCATTTTTGGTCTGGGGGCTTGATATACTGGGCCCTTTTCCCCGTGCTGTCGGGGGCTTTGAGTACTTGTACGTCGCAATCGACAGGTTCACAAAGTGGCCAGAAGTGGAGCCGGTGAGAAAGGTGATGACACAGTCAGCCATCAAGTTCTTCAAGGGGCTAGTCTGCCATTTTGGTGTGCCCAACAGGATCATCACCGACAACGGCACACAGTTCACAAGCCGCACCTTCATGCAGTACATTCAAGACCTCGGCAGCAAGGCCTGTTTTGCTTCTGTTTCTCATCACAGAGGTAACGGCCAGGCTGAGAGGGTGAATGCAGAAGTGCTGCGGGGCCTCAAGACCAGAACTTTTGACAAGCTACACAAGTCCGGAAGGCGCTGGATTGATGAGTTGCCAACGGTTCTTTGGTCGATCAGAACGATGCCAAATCGAGCCACTGGCCAGACACCCTTTGCCCTGGTATATGGGGCAGAAGCAGTTCTCCCCACGGAACTCCTATACGGGTCACCTCGAGTGCTCGCTTATGATGAGCTTGAGCAAGAGCAGTTGCGCCAAGAGGATGCGACGCTCCTTGAGGAAGATTGCCTCTATCATAGCCGCAAGGTTCACGCCCGAAGCCTAGAGGAAGGCGACCTTGTTCTTCGGCAGATTCAATCCGCGAAGAATTCAAGCAAGTTGACGCCGAAGTGGGCAGGCCCTTATCGGGTAATATGAGTCACCAGGCCCGGCGCAGTCCGCCTGGAGACCGAAGATGGCATTCGGTGAGCAATTCCTGGAATATCGAACATCTTCGCAAGTTTTACCCCTAAGGTGTGGTTGCTGGGAGCCCCGACGACCCCCATTTTGTACTAGCCTTGCCGGCAAGGCATGTAACCATATGTACAGAGCCAGGCGCAGACCCTGTGCGTAGTCAGGGAAAGGAATCCCTTAGTATTTATAGTTTCCTGTCGATTTCCATGTTTATGTGTATACGTATATGCATGCTTGTCCAGGGTACTGTACTACTTTTTGATTCCAAGAAATGTTAGTGGACCACCGAGGTTCCATGCTCTTGCCCTCTCTTCTTTCCAGACACGGCAAGGACGCGTGATCCCGCCAAGGACCCGGCTCCAGCAAGAAGTTGAGAAGACCGCCTGGCACGGCGATCCCCGACAAACCAAACAGATAAAGTTTACCTCTTGCCCATTCGTGTTTGTAACCTATGACTTGTGCATTTGAAAACCACGCCACTCTTCTTTAAAAACTCGGGTCCTCCCATTTCCGGCCCGAACGCTGCTTCGGTCGGAATGGTTGTAGTAGCCCTTGCTAAAAGGAGGTGGACGGGAGGCTGGACCCTTTGTCTGTAACCCGGCAGATATGATTCTACGGCAGGCGCAAAGGGCGCCGGCAGGGCAGCTTGCCGGGACGACTCGTTTATTTACATTAAGGAGGCGTTTTGCCTCTGCACGAACATATGCGTACACAGGTTCTCGGCAAGGCTAGACTTTTTCATTAACATGCTGATGCAAGAACAGAGGTTACAAGACACAAGCATGGGCTCGGGAGATTACATTTTCTAGATAAGATTTGGCAAGTGCCTACGATTTAAAAGAAATATAAGTGCCCCGTGATCTCCGTTCTTGCCCCTTTCCTCCCAGGTGCGGCAGGTGAAGGCAAAAATGAAGCAATGGGGAACGCGCCAATGGAGAGCTTGACGAGGAAGATCCTCGGCAGGGCATGTGGCCGAGGGAGGAGGGCGACGCGGTCAGTCGGACTCGGAGTCGGCGTCCTCCCACTTGACGCCCTCGTCGTCCCTGTCGCTGTCCTCCTCGTCACTCTCGCTCAAGGAGGAGGTTTCATCGTCGGTGGAGCTCTCCACGCAACACCTTAGGAGAGTTCCCGAGCGCCCAAAGACCTTTACGGAGAGCAGGCCACTCTTCGTCAATGCGAAGTGGAGAACGAGCCCTTCCGACAGGCTATGGGCACGGACGAAGGTTTTCCACCAGCGACGGAGATACATGACGTGAGGGACGGGGAAGTCGACCTCGACCCGCATGCTGCCATTCCCGCAGCCCCTCATATGCAGCCTCAAGGTCTGTGGCTGGTCGAGCTCCATCTCCCGAGCGAACGGAGTGGGAATACGGAGGCGACCATGCACTGGCTTGTTCAGCCTGATGAAGAATTCGCGGGGCTGGTCTCCGACATGGCCCTCCATTGGGGGAAGAGCCGCTAGCGGAGGCGCGGCCGGTGCGCCACCCCATCCTCCTATCCCCCGAGCGCCACGGCGGCCTCTGCCTCGCCCCCTCCCTCTTCCTCTCACGCGGGCTCTGCCACCACGAGCTCTTGGGGAGGGGTAACGCGTTGTCGACCAGAGGCCCTCGTTGCTGCCATTGGAGCGTTGGCGCGCCCTCTCACCATGGCGAAGGGAAGGAAGGAGTCAAGATGGAAGGAAATGAATGTTGAAGGATTGAAAGATGTCGTCCCCGTCCCCTTCTTATAAAGGGGCGGGGCCGGGCTCGGCCTCCACGATCTGAGGACGGCCGCCCCACTTAACCAATCCGGCCGGTAGGGGCGCAGGGAATCAAGACCGACCCGCTGCTCCAATCAGCGATGACCCGGTTTCCTGCCTTGGCATTAAGGCCCGTGCCCTCCACATCCACCACCTACCCTCCTTGGGGCATGGAGGACACGTGGCGAGCGGGACAGAATCGAAAAGACAAGTGAAGTGATTGCTTTCCACACCGTGATCGTGGGGCGCGGGCCCCTTGAAGGCCACGACCCGAGTCCACTTAGTAAATGAGCCGCGCCCCTGCGTTTTCCTCCTTTTATGGGAAAGGCGCGAGCCGCCTCTTTACTATCTGCCATGATGTGATGCAAGCGTGCAGCAACCGCTCCACGCACGCCCCCCATGTCATGCATTCAACGCGAGTCGTGGGGAAGCGCAACTGGTGAATTACCGTAGTAAAGACTCTGCCACACATGCCCACACACCGTTCTGGGCCTGCCCCAACAATGCTCTGCACTTATGTGTGGCCCAGGCCCGGGGGCTCCTATCGGTGTACAAAAGTAGGGGCCTTCTGTAACCCTTTACTAGTGCACGGGCAGTTGTAGCCGCGCCTGCAGCCACACTCGGCAGGGCAGAGGAAGCGAAGACACAATACAAGCAGAGCAGCGCCAAGCCAGAGGCGCGAGGAGCAAAGGGACTTTCCCCGGCAAGAGCCTTGCCGGGGCAGCCTACGCAGCCCCGGCAAGAGCCTTGCCGGGGCAACTTGCCCAACACCAGCGAGGCCGCCACCCTTGAGCCTGAGAGTTCCAACACCACCAACAACATTGGAACCAAGGCTCGGGAGGCGCCGGCTTGGTGGCATGCAGATCTTTGTGAAGACCAAGAACATACAAGGACTAGATGAGAACCGGAAGACGGAAACCGCCCTTGTCGGGGACGCTCACAAGACCCCGGCAAGACCCTTGCTGGGGACATCCGCGGGGCCGCAGCCAGGCCCAAACCTGCCAAGGCTCCACCGCCGTTCTAACACAGCAGTCGGCCCGCCAACTAGGCAGGCGCCTGCATGGCGACGTGCAGCTTCCAGACCAACTCAGCAAGCACCTGCGTGGTTGCATGCAGATCTTCGTGAAGACTCTGCCACCGCACCAGCTCAGCAGCCAGCCATCCAGCGTGACGCTGCACGCCTTGTCAGCATGGACGCACGTCGGAGTGAGGCGAAGCAGTGATGGACGGGACAAGCTTCCTTGCCGTCCCCGATAAAGGCAGATGGCACATCGGCAGCGCATTAAATGCGTTTTGTCCTACGGTGCCAGGAATAGACTTGTGTATAGTACATACTTTCCACCTCCTGTGTGCCACTATGGCGACCCCTTTGACTATAAAAGGAGGCCCGAGGCGTACTGAGGAAGGATTCAAACTTTTTGGACCCTGCACGCTTTGTAGCTAGTCCAGGAACACCAGATAAACATAAACCGGTAGGAGTAGGGTATTACGCATCGCTTGCGGCCCGAACCTGGATAAAAATTCCCCCATGTTGATTTCCTAAACCCGCTCTTTCCACAGCCCCGCGCCCTATCAACCGTAGTAGGGATTCCCCGTGCTCCCATAGGTTTCGTTTCCCCGACACCAAGTTAACTACATTCACAAAAATAAATTGACTGCCCCATGTCCATTACAGTTAAGCTAAGTTTTCCTAGCCGTCACATGCATGTAAACAGATGGCAGAAACATTCAAATTCCCAAAAATATTGTTAAGCAGTAAACTGTATAGTCATAAATTAGAATCAACATTACAAAATTGAATTATTTCATAGAATGAAGCAAACTGGAGCTATGCTATAAAAACGAAAGATGTCAACCCATCCATACTAATAAGCCAATCTAGGAACTACAATGGTAGTAAGAAATGGTAAAATTAGTCACCTGATGAATTCCACTTTCATGAGAAAAGGCATTCGCACCAACAATAGATTTATGAGGTTGTACGTGAAGTCTAGTATACTCTTGTACCTTGAATAGTTAGATCATTTTTCACAAGAAATTTCAGTTTGTAAGAAATGCAAAAGGTACCCGAAAAAAGCGTCCAATACACAAAATTGTACCATTTTGCTTGTCATAGTAATATGGTTGGTATTAATTCCAGTATACATGCCATCTAAGAGTTCTGGGCGACATTTAAGTGCCATCACAACCAAAAATTGTGTTAAATATTAGACATGTAGCTAGCAAGTACTGAAGCCATATCAGATCACATTCCTAAACTTTACAACCCATTCAAATGAGCATGAATTTTGCAAAAAAAAAGAAAATAAAAAGAAAAGAAAAAGAAGAAGAACATAAAGCAGTGCCCAGAAATATTATAGGGCGCACCTCCTTCAACGAAGCATTTCCAGCACTTTCACTGATACCATTTCGAAGGCCGCTTCTCCCCGACGCCCCCTGTCCATAATCTGCACCACCGTCGAGCCATCAACCGTCGACGCCCCTGCTACAAGCCAAACCGGGCGGCAGATGCCAAGGAACATGCACCGCCACCTCCCCCGCTGCCACGCGATGCCTCTACCACTGCCCCCGCCTCCTTCGAGGACGCTGGGGATTCTCGGCACCCGCCTCTTCGCGCCCCTCCCGTCCGCGCCGCCTCTGCAGTCTAGAAGGTATGCCCCTTCTCCCCCTTCATTTCTTTGTATCTTGCAGGTTGTAACTATTGACCTCTTGCATCCACAGATGGCTTTTTTTCTCAAGTAACACTTTGGGAACTATTGGGTGTACAATAACTTTCTGATGCATAGGCAGTTCTCGTAAAGAGTCATTAAAATGGAGAATGAAACCGTCTGTGTCGTGGTGGGCACATAAGATGCCATGGGATGGCTAAAGATAGGAGGAGGCTCGAGGGCACTGGTGGGCTGCCGAGGCGAGGTCGGCATGAGCGAGCGTGGGACGCAAGACATACCCAGGTTCAGGGCTCTCCGGAGAGATAACACCCCTAGTCCTGCTGAGTGTGATTTTTATGTAACAGTACAGAGTTGCTCCTAGAGCTGTATGGAGGAAGAAGGAGGTCGGGCCAAAGCTTAGGCTGCTCCCTCTCCTCGGGTGTTGCTTGCTAGGTCTGTGTGGCGCTGCCTGTGTGAATGAGTGAGCCAAGGAGTTGCCCGTATGCATGAGGGCTCCTGGGGGGTTTTATAGGTCAACCACCGAGGGATAAAATGGTAATGTTACAAGGCCGTAGGTCCGGGTCGTTAGTGTCCAGGGAACCCGGTGCTGGGACCCGCCGGGTACCAGGCCTCGCCGGGTTCTCCGGGCGCGAGCCCCATGCGCCTGGGGGTATTGTGCGCCGTCTTATCGACCGTGAGGGCATGACCGAGTCGAGTCGATCCACAGTGGTGCTCCGTCAGGTCACCGCTTGCTGGCGTCATGGGTGACGTCTGGTGCACTGTTGCCACGCCAGCCCTGGTCAGCGAGTAGGTGGGGGGCACTGTTGCCTCGTCCGGCTGACCAGAGGCATGGGCGGGGAACTGTGGCTTCGCTCATCAGTTGGTGGAGACTCGTCCCATCATACGGCCGGTATGGGACGGGCACTGACCCTTGGCCGGGTTTGGAGAACACGCCAGGGGCGGTGCTGGCTTGCTGGAGAAGTCTTGAGCTTGGTTGTTGGGGCCGGGTCGAGGTGTCCGGCCGGGTTGCTGATCCTGCCGGCTCGCGAGGCCTGGCCGGGTCGAGCGACCCGGCCAAGTGCGAGCCGGATCAAGGGGCGGTGCTGGCCCCTGTTGTTTTTAAAACGATCCGGGTTCCGCTGCCTGCCTGGGGTTTGTCCCCCCGACAGTAGTCAACGAAGCTGTGAAGGTCCGCCGTCTTCAGATGGGAGGGCCTTCGCGGTTTCCCCCACTTGCAGAGGCGGGTTTTGGTAAGCGCCGGGTCCGGCAACACCCACTGTGTGCCGGCTTCCGGAAGTCGGATCGCGGCATCCCGCCCGCGGCGGGAACCGAGGGGTTCGACGAATCTTGGGCAATCTTTCGGGCTTCGCGTAGTCACCACGTGGCACCTGGGAGCCGGAGGGGCCTCACAGGCCACGCGCGTGACAGGACTGGGCGATGGCCAGGGAGGGGGCCCGCCGTTGCGCGCCCTTGGCCTGCGCGGGCGGATTTATTGCAGCGCCCAGGGTCGGTCGTTTCTATTCCCCAAACTGTTACTGCGCGTGTACGTGCGCACTTATTGTGGGGAAGTGGGGGGGCAGCGCAAACGATCCCACTTCCCCACGTTTCAAACCGTGGCTTATAAATTGGGGGCGAAAGGGGCGGCGGAGATCATTCACGCTCGCGCCCCTGCCTCTTCATCCTCGATCTACTTCCGACGACCACTGCTAGCCGCGACGCCCGCAATCTTGAGCAGAGCTTTCTCGCCATCTTCTTCCTCTGCTCCTCCCTCTTTCCCCACGCTCGAGTCGATGGCGCTGCCGTCAGGATCGTGGATGGGTTCCACCGTGACCCTCGACGACATCACCTACCTCCACGACACCAGGCTCTTGCCGAGGGCGTAGGAGGTTGAGGTGCGCCTCCCACAGGGCGAGCGGCAGCCGCGGCCCGAGGGCTCGAAGCGGGTGGTCTTCCTGCCGCACTTCAAGTGCGAGTTTGGGCTTCCCGCGAGCGGCTTCTTCCGCGACTTTCTAGAGTTCTTCGGGCTCTAGCCGCACCATCTTGGTGCCGGCGCCATTGTGCAGCTATCCGGCTTTGTTACCCTTTGCGAGGGGTACCTGGGGGTCGAGCCTTCGATCGACCTCTGGGTGCGCTTCCTCTCCTTGAAGCAGCAGGGGCCGAAGGCCGGGGAGATGTCCAAGTGCGGGGCGACCGTCATCTCCAAGTGGTCGGGCGCCGACCACCCGAAGGTGCCGCTGGAGGATTCTGCCAAGAAATGGCAGAATTCTTTCTTCTACGTCCACAACCTCGGCGAGGACCGCATCAACCTCCCGCCGTTCAAAACTCGCCGCCGTGGGGGAAGCAGAACTGGGGGTTTTACCCCAAGCGCCCGTCGCAGGAGGTGCTCAACCTCTGCGAGCGGGTGTTGGTGATGAAGCAGCGGGAGAGGCTCACCGGCACCGACCTCATCGCCGCCTTTATCTCTCGGCGAGTGCTGCCGCTGCAGCAGCGCAGTCATCTCATCGGTCAGATGACCGGCCTCCAAGATCCCAACCGCATGGGAACACGCGGTTGGCGGCGTACCCAGTTGCGCGCCGGGTTAATGACATCTCCAAGGCCAACTTGGGGGTGAACTGGGAGTTCGGGAAGGCCCCGTATAGCCGTTCGGACCCGGCACCGCTGGTGAGTCCCTGGTCCCCGTACTTCGCTGCTGCTTATCGTCTCGTTCGTCCCGACGCGACGCGCGAGGTGCTTCTGAATGCCATCCGGCGTCCTTACCACCGAGCGCGGGCGCAGGTGGTGCCGGTCGCCTCGGAGGAGCCCGAGGCCCATGGCAGAGGGGAGGCGGCGGCCGCCGACATGGGCGCAGGGCGCCGAGTAGGTGAGTCTTGTGTGTGTTGCTTGAGTCACCAGTTGTGGGATGGCTTTGCGGATGCTGACGTGAGCTGCTGATGTAGCGGCGCCGGGTTGAGGAGGCGGCGGCTTGGCCGGAGCCGGGTCGTGCCGGGGGGGCGGCGGCGAGGCGCCCGCATAGGAAGGACAGCGTCCCGCCGCGGGCCCCGTCTGTGAAGCGCGCGGCGGACCCGGCTGGGGTTGCCAGGCCGCCCACCAAGAGGAGGCGCGACGCTCCGCAGGAGAGGGCGGAAAGGCACGCCATTCCGGTAGTGCCGGGGTAAGTAACTCTTTTTGCTTGAGCTGAGTTGCTGAGTGGCTCCTCTCGATTCGGCGTGATTGTTTCTTGTCTTGTGCTTCAGTTTGCCGATCTCGCTGGCGCTGGCGGCGGCGGATGCCGCGTCTGCCGAGGGCGCCGCGTTCCGGAGGAGCCGATCTGGCACCGTCGACCGAGACGAGGAGGCACCAGTGCATCCGGACCTTGGTCTGGACCCGGCCGATGCCGAGGGCCTGGCCTGGCGGGACCGGAACCAGGCTGAGGCGGAGCTGGAGGCGGCATCGATCCAGGCCTGGGTCAGCGCCGCGACAGCGTGGCCGCGAGCCGGCGAGGAGGCGGCATGGCCGGAGATGCCGGCGGGGACGGTGGTGGCGACGACGGTCTTCGTGCCGGCGTCGGACAGGGAGCATGGCCAAGGCGGCCGTGCGGATGTGATGGACCTCGACCGGGAGGTTGTGGTCCTTAGGGATGGGGGCGACGGCAACGCCGTCTTGGAGGACGTGGCAGGAGCGGCGCCAGAGGAGGCGTCCCGGGCGCTGGCGAGCGAGGCGCCGGCGGTGGTGGAGCCTCAAGCCGCTCTGCCCACTGAGCCAACATTGGCGCCGGAGAGGGCGCCGGCTTCGGGGGAGGCGGCCGGCGGAGAGCACGCCCTGGTGCTCAGGTCCGGCGGGCGCCGGGTCGCCGAGCCGCGGCCTGCGCGGAGTGGGACCGGTGAGGTCCTCTTCGGTCCTCCGACCCAGGAGGAGGCGGCGATGGCCGCCGTGACCTGCCGCCTGCGGGGACGAACGGACCGGATCCAGGCCTTCGCCCAGGCCGAGGTCGAGGCGACGCAAGAGCTGGAGCGCGCCATCTTCATAAGTTCTCATTTGCTCCGCTTTTCTTTTTCATTGTTTTCTCCTTCGTGGGGGTGCGCCAGCGCACTCACTGGGTGTAGCCCTCGAGATTCGGGTGAACTGCGTAGTAGTTTGGTCGAATCTTATCTTGTTGTCTTGCGCTGATCGTCGTTTCTCAGAGCAACTGGACTCCTACCGAGTCACTATCTTCAACCGGCTCCTCGAGGCGCACTGACGTCTCAAGGAGAAGCTTGCCGCCAAGGAGGAGGAGCTCCGCGTTGCGGCAGGTGCTTCTTCTTCATTCTCTTTTCTAGTGGGGGCACGCTAGCGCACCCACTGGGTGTAGCCCCCGAGATTCGGGCCAACTGCGTAGCAGTTGGGTCGAATCTAAAAACAGTAGTTTATTGCTGAGTTTTTCTTCTGCAGCTGACGTGCTGTCTTGGAGGACCCGGCTGATCCGGGCCGGTTTTCATTATGACCGGCTTGTCGTAGACGTCGGCCGGCTCGGGGCCGAAGTGGAGAAGGCGAAGGAGGAGGCGACGGGACCCCGACAGGCGCTCGACGAAGCCAGCCGACTGCAGGAGCAGCTGGCGGGCGACAAGAGCCACCTCGAGGCCGTGGTGGGGCGTCTTAAGGCGGAGGCCGCCAAGGTCGTGGAGGCGCAGCGGGCCCTTGCCAAGGCGGACCAGCAGCACGGCAAGCTGTCGATGACAAGGGGCAACTCCAGACCGAGGTGGAGCGCCTGAAGGCGCTGGTGGCCACGACGGAGGAGACCCGGCAGGGGGAGACCCGACTCCATGAAGAGGCCGTGAAGGCGGCCGAGGACAAGGACGCCGAGCTAAAGGCGGCCCTTGCTAAGGTCGCACACCTGGACAAGGCGCTGGAGGAGCGCGATCGCACTATTGCCTGGGAGTGGCGCGGTACGTTGCTTGACGCGCAGCACCTAGAAGAGTCCTTCTCCAGTAAGTGATTTTTTTGAATTTTGTCGTTGCCGGGTTGGGACTCCGGCTCTTCTTCCTTAGTAAATTTCTTCTGACTTGCTTTTCTTCTTGGCAGGGGCCTTCCCGGAGACGCACCCGCTGGCGGTGGAGGCGGTCCGCTTCCAGCTTGACCCGCAAGGGATCGTCGGCTCTGGGACGGACCCGCCGGTGGCCTGGACCTTCCCGGAGATCATCGCAGCTGCCGAGGCTCGCCGGCGAGTTCTGAGCGAACAAATGGGGCGGCTTTCTGAGGCCGGCGCAGCGATGACGGCGGCCCTTTGGCCGGGTTCCGTTGGGCCGAATAGCTTCACGCGGCTCGCGCGCTGGCTGGAGGCGGGTCCGGAGCGGCTCCATGAGTGGCGAGTCTCCGCCGCCCGTGCGGGCGCCGAGATAGCGCTCCGGTTCAAGATGTCTTGGCATCCGAACTTGTCGCTGGACGCGCTGATGGGCCAGCGAGCCGGCTCGGAGAGCCAGCTGCAGGCAGAAGCTGGTCGGATTGCTGCTCGGGACAGCTATATCGCCGGGTTCGCCTTCCACGACGAGTTTCGGCCGGAGTGGGCGGTAGACGACAGAGTCATGCCTGCTGATGACTATGGCCTGCTTCTGGACGACCCGGAGGGCAGTTCTTAGGAGACGCGCTTCTACCGCGATGCAGACGCTGGGGAGGAAGATACCGGCACCTCAGCGGACCCGGGAGCTACGTGATCCGGCGATGGAGACGCCTGAATTTTTAACTTATCATAGATTTCCGTTAGGTAGTAGGTCCACCCACCCACTGGGGGTTGTCTGGGTGTAATGAAGTCTGGCACTGGGCCTGTTTCAAATTTATGATGCATGAGCTGCGTGAATTTCTTTGCCTTTGCTTTTCTTTTTTGGAGTCGTTTTCCTGCAACCTTTCCCCCTTCGAGTCCCCCCCCCCCCGCGAGTCTGACGGCCAAGGCTCTGGTCCGTGACAAGGGGTTCAACCTTTGAGAGGAGCGTTCAGTACTTCGGCTTTCTAAACTTCGAGCGTGATCGAAACACCCACTGGGCCGGCTGGCGGCAATCCGGCAGGGCCGGGTTGGCGAGCAGCCGGTCATGCGGCAACTTGAAAAGGTGAGACCGGGTCAAGCGATCCGGCGGTGTGTAGAAACTTCGTAGGTGCCGGCGCCTTTGCTTTTCGTTTCTAGAGCCGTTTTCTTGTAACTCTCCCCCTTTGGGCTCCCCCCCCCGCGAGTCTGACGGCCAGGGCTTTGGTCCGTGACAAGGGGCTCGGCCTTTGAGAGGAGTGTTCAATACTTGGTCTTTCAAAATGTTGAGCGCGAGCGAAACACCCACAGGGCCGGCTTGCGGCAATCCGGCAAGGCCGGGTTGGCGACCAGCCGGTCGTGCAGCAATTTATAGTGGCGGGACCGGGTTGGGCGACTCGGCGGTTTTTGACTTAGCGCTCATGGTGCGCTGGTGCATTGGACTCATGTGCTTGCCAGCTGACAGCCGGAGCCGGATCTGCGGCTTAGGGCGAAGCGATAGGTTTATGGCGACCCAACGCGTTTTAGAACTGCTTAAGGAAAAACGACGGGTGGCCAAACCGGCCAGCCCCCGAGCCCCCAGGTTTGAGCGAGTCGACCCGGTGGCCGGGTTTGGCTTAATAGTAAAGTGGTGCACAAATGTAGGAGACACAATAGCTTGGTCGCAGAAAGGGCAGCCCCCAAGCATCATTCGGGGACCCCATAGTTTCAGATAGTTACAAAAGGCAGTGATACATACGTGCACTTGGTTAACTGTAAAACGGACAGAGGACCTCCGCGTTCCATGGTCGGGTTGTTTCTTCGCCGACGATATCCCTCTTGCGCTTGTTTGACTTGCGGGCGTCGATGAGGTTGTACGCGTTGCGGTCGCATAAGGCCTTGCTGACGATGAAGGGCCCTCCCATGGGGAGGACAACTTGTGTTGGCCAGTCTGCTCTTGGATGAGTCGGAGGATGAGGTCTCCCACTCGAAAAGCGAGGGGCTTGATCTTCTTGTTGTGGTAATGCCTCAGGCCTTGCTGGTAGATGGCTGAGCGACTGAGCGCTAGGAGACGTGCCTCTTCGAGCAGGTCGACGCCGTCTTCGCGGGCTTATTTTGCTTTGGCTTCTGTGTACATCATGAAACGCGGCGAGTCGAACTCGACGTCGGTTGGGATGACGGCTTCTGCTCTATAGACGAGGAAGAACTGGGTGAACCCGGTCGACCTGTTTGGCGTGGTGCGGAGGCTCCAAAGGACGGCCGGTAACTCGTCGAGCCAGCAGTCGGGTGACCGGACAAGTGGCTCGATGAGTCGCGGCTTGATGCCGGACAGGATGAGACCGTCGGCTCGCTCGACCTGGCCATTGGACTGCAGTGTGCCATGGAAGCCAGGTCGAGGCGGATGCCAGAGACGGAGCAGTACTACGCGAGCGCGCCCTTGGAGAAGTTGGTGCCGTTGTCCGTGATGATGCTGTTTGGCATGTCATAGCGCACCGCGATGTCCTTGATAAATCGGAAGGCCGTCGGGCCGTCCAGCTTCTTGATTGGCCTTGCCTCGATCCACTTGGTGAACTTGTCCATTGCCACCAGCAGATGTGTCATGCCGCCTCGAGCGGTCTTGAAAGGCCCCACCATGTCGAGTCCCCAGACCGCGAAGGGCCAGGCGATCGGAATGGTCCGGAGTGCTGACGCCGGCTGGTGACCGCGCTTGCTGAAGCTTTGGCATCCTTCACACTTAAGGACGAGCGACTCTGCGTCTTCGAGGGCCGTGGGCCAGTAGAAACCATGGCGGAAAGCCTTGGCCACCAGGGACCGCGAGGCGGCGTGGTGCCCGCACTCGCCCTGGTGTATGTCGAGGAGGGTCTCAATGCCCTTGTCCTGCTTGACGCGGCGTTGGAATACGCCGGTAGAGCTGCGTTTGACGAGCTCGTTGTTGATGATGCTGTAGGCGGACGCCCGACGCTGCACTTGACGGGCTTCGGTTTCGTACATGGGAAGGACCCCGTTTTCTAGGAACTCCGAGATGGGCAGGGCCCAGGATGGTGCCGTGACCCCGGCAAGGACGGCCATCATGAAGGGTTCCGTGGTGGCAGCCCCAGAGCCGGGTTCAGCGGCCCCAGGGCCGGGTTGAGGCGTGGTCGGGCTGGCTGGAGCAGTCCCCGGGCCAGGTTGAGGCGTGGCCGGGTCGGTTGGAGCAGTCCCTGGGCTGGGTTGAGGCACGACCGGGTCGGTTGGAGCAGTCCCAGGCCGGGTTGAGGCGTGGCCTGGTCGGTCGGAGCAGTCCCCAGGTCGGGTTGAGGCGCGGCCGGGTTTTTCGGAGCAGTCCCCGGGCCGGGTTGAGGCGCGGCCGGGTCGGTTGGGACATGGATGGACTCGGAGTCCGGGGACGGCTTGATGGACGGCTTGTGCAGATGCTCGAGGGAGACGCCGGACGGGACGGACTGCCGGGACGAGGCGATTTTGGTGAGTGTGTCGGCTGCTTCATTCTCTGCACGCGGGAGGTGGAGGAACTCGCAACCCGCGAAGAATCCAGACAGCTTCTGGACGAGGAAGCAGTAGCTCGCCATGTTGGAGTCGTGGGCGTCCCACTACCCGGAGCTCTGCTGCAACACCAGGTCCGAATCGCCGTAGCATAGGATGCGCTGGATGCCGAGTTCCTTGGCAAGCCGGAGGCCGTGCACAAGGGCTTCATACTCGGCGACGTTGTTGGAGGCGGTGAAGTGGATCTGCAGCGCGTATTCGAGCCGGTCACCCTTGGGGGAGGACATCACGATGCCGGCCCCCAGGCCGAGTCGCATCTTCGAACCGTCGAAGTGCATGTGCGAGTGCGTCAAGTCTGGCGGCGGCGGCAGGTACTGGGTCTCGGTCTAGTCGACGAGGAAGTCGGCCAAAGCCTGGGACTTGATCGTGGTGCGAGGCTTGTAGAGGATGGTGTGGCCGGCTAGCTCGAGTGCCCACTTGGCGACCCGGCCGGAGGCGTCCCGGCACCCGATGATCTCGCCGAGAGGGGCCGTGCTGAGCACGGTGATGACATGCTCTTGGAAGTACTGCTTGAGTTTCTTGGCGGTGAAGTACATGCCATAACACATTTTCTGGTAGTGCGGGTAATTCTGCTTCGAGGCGGAGAGCACCTCTGTAATGCCCCGGATCCGATGCGCCAGGTGTCTGCCAGTTATTCGCTGTCGTTGCCATGTCACCTGCTTGCGTGTTGCTTTTTTCCATGTCATCATCTGCATTTCATATCATGTCATCATGTGCATTGCAGTTGCATATGTGTTCGTCTCTTGCATCCGAGCATTTTCCCCGTTGTCTGTTTTGCAATCCGGCGCTCCTATCTCCTCCGGTGCACCCCTCTTGTTTTCTTTCGTGTGCGTGTGTCAAACTTTCTCGGAATGGGCCGAGGCTTGTCAAGTGGCCTTGGTATACTACCGGTAGACCACCGGTCAAGTTTCGTCCCATGTGGAGGTCGTTTGGTACTCCAACGGTTAACCGGGCATCCGCGAAGACCGTTTTGGCATTGCAGCAAAACCCCCTTTCAAACAGCCCCAAAAGCCCTCTAAGTCTCCGCCATGCTCTCGGTCGTTCAATCACGATCGCGTGGGCGAAAACCGCTCCTCGTTTGGACTCTCCTAGCTCCCTCTATCTATAAATAGGTGCCCTCCTCCGAAATTCGCGGATGAATTCCACCCTAACCCTAGCTCCGCTCCTCTCCCCGCCGCCATGTGTCCTCCGCCGCCGTCTTGCCCGCGCCCCGCTGCCGCGGCCCGCGAGCCCACGGCCGGCCCGCCCCGGGCCCGCGCGCCCCGCCTCCCGCGCCGCTCGCCGGAGTTCCGCCGGACTCCGCCGGCCGCCACCTCAGCTTCCGCGCCACTGGACGCCGCCCCGCCGTCCTTCGCCCGTACGCGCCCGCCGCCCGAGGCCGCGGCTCCGCCCGCCGGCGCCGCCCCCGCCCGGCGACCGCCACCCGTCGGGCGCCTCTCCCTCCGCCGCCGACTTCGGCGCCGCCCCGCCCGGCGACCACCGCCGCCGCCCGGTCGGCTCTCCTCCGCCGCGCGCTCGCGAGCGCCTCCTCCCGTGCCCCGCCTCCGTCCGCCGCCAACCGCCGCCGCCGGCGTCCACCCTCCTCTCCCCGCCGGCGTGCTTCTGCCGCCGTCCTCCGGCCCGAGCTCGAGCGTCGCCTCGGCCATATCTCGATCCGGTTGCCCGTACGTTGACTTTTCCCCTCCCCCTCGAAATCTCTAAGTCCCTGAATTTTGTTAATATGTGTGCATGTTCAACTGTGTGTAACTTCTTGCATATAGCTCCGTTTCGCGCGTGTAATATGTCAAATTGTTCGACTCGTGATGCTCTTCATTTTGTTCAATTTCACCATGTTCATTAGAGGTCATCTTGATGCTCAAATCTCTGTTGGAAGAGGGCTAGTTGCTGTTATTCTCTGGTTCTTATCAGAACTTGGTGATTTGTCTTTTTTGTATCATTAAATCTGTGCATCTTTTGAGCATGATCTCTACATGTGTTTTGAATTATGCCATGCCGTCTTTCCATTGGTGTAGTCCACGTATTTTTGCGACCTCTGTGATCACTAGCACAAGCATGCAAAGTAGGTCCCGTAATGTTTCTGATTTCAGAGACAGTGATTTCTCCAAGTCCTTGTCTGCTGTAATTTTGTTGCCATGTAAACTTGATGCTACAGAGAGATCTATGAATATTTTGGAGATATTCATTAAGGATGTTTTGTACCTATTGTTTTAATTGATCCATTCCTGCAATTGTTTGCAATTGTAGAGTACCATAGCATGACTAAATCTTGCTCTACTTTTGCTATAAAATATTCCTGGCAGATTCTTAACATGATTTTCATTTTTGCCAAGCTTGTTATAGTTGATCCATACATGCTATGCTTTTACTCTTGCCATGGTTAGCTTCATAAACTTGCCATCTTGCTTTAGGTGTTCTTGGTTTGTCATGCATTGCTCGGTAGTGAGTGCATCAAGCTCACAAAGAGGCCTACATATTAATATTTCTGCCATGCTCTGTTTTCTGCTAAGTCTGAAACCTGATAACGAAACTTGCTATGTTTACATGCTTGCCATCATATATTCTGATCCTTTTTGGCTTATGGTCAGTAAGGGACATTTGTTTTATGCTTTGAGTAGATTCAGTCCATGCCTTGTTTTGCCATGTTAAGTTCCTGTAGCATGTTGATTTCGTGCTCTGAACATTGCAACCTGATATTATTTCTGTCATGTCCAGTAATTTCTCTAAGTCTGTGAACCTGTTATTATTTTGCAATCTTGTCATGTCCTTTTTGAGCATGTTCTAGTGATTTCTAGAGATAGCTCAGTGTTCATGTTTTGTTGTGCTTTACCTGTACATCATGTCCATGCCTTTTGTTTTCATGTTGAGTTGCTGTAGCATATTGTTTTGATGCTTGCTTTATACTTAGTTGCTGTTTTGGACAGATTATTGCTATGTCTTGTTTGGAGTGTATGTGTTGCACCGTTGCTCCGTTTCGAGCATGCTCTATATGAAACTTGCTTAGTTTTTCATGTAGTATCATATTATCATGATGCATCATTGTTTTGAGGTGTTTGCTTGATGTTTATATGCATTTTGCACCAATGCCATGTTTAACTTGTCTTGCTCATATCTTCTAGGCCGTAGCTCCGAATCTAATGAACTTTATATGTAACTTGACTAGAATTTCGTGTAGATCATCATGGTGCTCTTTAACTTGCTGTTTAACAACTTCAACTTAAGGTTTATTCAGTTCTGGACCAATTTCGAAATTTGCATATGAGGACTTACCGGATTTGTTATATGTTGTTTCCGGCCTCATTTAAACTTGCCTTGATGTGTTGTTCTTGTATGCATCCTCTCTTGTCATGAGTAGCTTCATATAGCCTTGTCATGCATCATTCTTGGTTGAGCATCATGCCTTGTTCTTGTGTGGTGTGTTTACCTTGTTGTGTGCTTCTTCTCGATAGTTCCCGTGTCGTTGCGATCGTGAGGATTCGTTCGTCTTCGTGGCTTCATCTTCTTCATGGATTCGTTCTTCTTCCTAGCGGGATTTCAGGCAAGATGACCGTCACCTTGGATCTCATTACTATCATTGCTATGCTAGTTGCTTCGTTCTATCGCTTTGCTGCGCTACCTATTCACTTGTTCCTCAAGCCTCCCATTTTGCCATGAACCTCTAACCTTTGTCACCCTTCCTAGCAAACTGTTGTTTGGCTATGTTACCACTTTGCTCAGCCCCTCTTATAGCGTTGCTAGCTGCAGGTGAAGATGAAGATTGCTCCATGTTGGATTATGTTTTGTTGGGATATCACAATATCTCTTATATTATTAATGCATCTATATATTTGGTAAAGGGTGGAAGGCTCGGCCTTATGCCTGGTGTTTTGTTCCACTCTTGCCGCCCTAGTTTCCGCCTTACCGGTGTTATGTTCCCGGATTTTGCGTTCCTTACACAGTTGGGTGATTTATGGGACCCCCTTGACAGTTCGCTTTGAATAAAACTCTTCCAGCAAGGCCCAACCTTGGTTTTACCATTTGCCTAGCCTATTTCTTTTCGCTTGGGAGTCGCGCTCTCGAGGGTCATCTTTATTTACCCCCCCGGGCCAGTGCTCCTCCGAGTGTTGGTCCAACCTGTCAGTCGCCGGTGGCCACCAGGGGCAACTCTGGGCTGGCCTATCGGAAGCTTGGACAATCCGGTGTGCCCTGAGAATGAGATATGTGCAGCTCCTATCAGGATTTGTCGGCACATTCGGGCGGCTTTGCTGGTTTTGTTTTACCATAGTCGAAATGTCTTGTAACCGGGATTCCGAGACTCATCGGGTCTTCCCGGGAGAAGGAATATCCTTCGTTGACCGTGAGAGCTTATCATGGGCTAAGTTGGGACACCCCTGCAGGGTATTATCTTTCGGAAGCCGTGCCCGCGGTTATGTGGCAGATGGGAATTTGTTAATATCCGGTAGTAGATAACTTGACACTTGACCTTAATTAAAACGCATCAACCGCGTGTGTAGCCGTGATGGTCTCTTCTCGGCGGAGTCCGGGAAGTGAACACGGTTTCTGGGTTATGCTTGACGTAAGTAGGAGTTCAGGATCACTTCTTGATCATTGCTAGTTTCACGACCGTTCCTTTGCTTCTCTTCTCGCTCTTATTTGCGTAAGTTAGCCACCATACATGCTTAGTCGCTGCTGCAACCTCACCACCTTATCCTTTCCTTTCCCTTTAAGCTTTGCTAGTCTTGATACCCATGGTAATGGGATTGCTGAGTCCTCGTGGCTCACAGATTACTACACCACCAGTTGCAGGTACAGGTTTTGCGATGATCTTGACGCGAGACGATGTTTACTTTTTTTGGAGTTCTTCTTCTTCTTCTTCGATCAGGGGATAGGTTCCAGGTCGGCAGCCTGGGCTAGCAGGGTGGATGTCGTTTGAGTTTCTGTTTATGTTTCATCCGTAGTCGGATGCTGAGTTATGTATGATGTATTGTTGTATTCTTGCGGCATTTGTATGCCTTGTATGTATCCCCATATATTACGTAATGTTGATGTAATGATATCCACCTTGCAAAAGCGTCTTCAAGATGCGCTTCTATCCTTGGTGGGACCTTCGTGTTCCTTTAGGATAGGGTCGCATCTTGGGCGTGACAACCTCGCTCAAGTAGTAGACGGGACGCTGGATGTCTTGGACCTTGTCCTTCTCTGGTCGCTCGACCACCATCACCGTGCTGACCGTCCGCGAGGTTGCGGCGATATAGAGCAACAGCGGCTCCTTCTCGGCCGGTGCAGCCAGGACTGGTGCAGTGGAGAGTGATACATCTCCAACGTATCTATAATTTTTGATTGTTCCATGCTATTATATTATCTGTTTTGGATGTTTATGGGCTTTATTAAACACTTTTATATTATTTTTGGGACTAACCTATTAACCCAGAGCCCAATGCCAGTTTCTGTTTTTCCCTTGTTTCAGTGTTTCGCAGAAAAGGAATATCAAACGGAGTCCAAACGGAATGAAACCTTCGAGAGAGTTATTTTTGGAACGGAAGCAATCCAGAAGACTTGGATTGTACGTAAGGGAAGCAACAAGGAAGGCACGAGGCAGGGGGGCGCGCCCACCCCCCTGGGCGCGCCGTCCACCCTCGTGGGCCCCTCGTGGCTCCCCTTACCGACTTCTTTCGCTTATATATCTCCATATACCCTAAAACCATCGTGGAACATAATAGATCGGGAGTTCCGCCGCCGCAAGCCTTTGTAGCCACCAAAAACCAATCGGGGCCCTGTTCCGGCACCCTGCCGGAGGGGGGAACCCTCACCGGTGGCCATCTTCATCATCCCGACGCTCTCCATGACGAGGAGGGAGTAGTTCACCCTCGGGGCTGAGGGTATGTACCAGTAGCTATGTGTTTGATCCTTCTCTCTCATGTTCTTGAGGTGATACGATCTTGATGTATCGCAAGCTTTGCTATTATAGTTGGATCTTATGATGTTTCTCCCCCTATACTCTCTTGTAATGGATTGAGTTTTCCCTTGAAGTTATCTTATCGGATTGAGTCTTTAAGGATTTAAGAACACTTGATGTATGTTTTGCCGTGCTTATCTGTGGTGACAATGGGATATCACGTGATCCACTTGATGTATGTTTTGGTGATCAACTTGCGGGTTTCGCCCATGAACCTATGCATAGGGGCTGGCACACGTTTTCGTCTTGACTCTCCGGTAGAAACTTGGGGCACTCTTTGAAGTACTTTGTGTTGGTTTGAATAGATGAATCTGAGATTGTGTGATGCATATCGTATAATCATACCCACGGATACTTGAGGTGACAATGGAGTATCTAGGTGACATTAGGGTTTTGGTTGATTTGTGTCTTAAGGTGTTATTCTAGTACGAACTCTATGATAGATCGAACGGAAAGAATAGCTTCATGTTATTTTACTACGGACTCTTGAATAGATCGATCAGAAAGGATAATTTTGAGGTGGTTTCGTACCCTACCATAATCTCTTCGTTTGTTCTCCGCTATTAGTGACTTTGGAGTGACTCTTTGTTGCATGTTGAGGGATAGTTATATGATCCAATTATGTTATTATTGTTGAGAGAACTTGCACTAGTGAAAGTATGAACCCTAGGCCTTGTTTCAACGCATTGCAATACCGTTTACGCTCACTTTTACCACTTGCTACCTTGCTGTTTTTATATTTTCAGATTACAGAAACCTATATCTACCATCCATATTACACTTGTATCACCATCTCTTCGCCGAACTAGTGCACCTATACAATTTACCATTGTATTGGGTGTGTTGGGGACACAAGAGACTCTTTGTTATTTGGTTGCAGGGTTGCTTGAGAGAGACCATCTTCATCCTTCGCCTCCCATGGATTGATAAACCTTAGGTCATCCACTTGAGGGAAATTTTTTACTGTCCTACAAACCTCTGCACTTGGAGGCCCAACAACGTCTACAAGGAGAAGGTTGCGTAGTAGACATCAAGCTCTTTTCTGGCGTTGTTGCCGGGGAGGTGAGTGCTTGAAGGTATATATTTAGATCTTGCAATTGAATCTTTTAGTTTCTTGTTTTAGCACTAGTTTAGTTTATAAAATAAAACTATAAAAAAATGGAATTGAGTTTGTCTCATACGCTTCATCTTTTTAATATCTTTCGTGAGAATGATGGAAAGGAAAATTGTGCTCAAGTGCTAGAAGAAGAAATCTATAGAAGTTTGTCACTAAACCTTCGAATGATGAACATGATTGCAATGTTGTTAGTATGAATTCCTTGAATATCCATGATGCTAATGATATGTAAAGCCACAAGCTTGGGGAAGCTATGTTTGATGAAGATGATATTTTTTATCCCCCAAGCTTTGATGAGCAAATTTACTATGATGAAAGCATGCCTCCAATCTATGATGATTATTGTGATGACACGTATGCTTTAAAGAATAATGATAACCATGAAACTTATCATCTTGATCTTAATTTTCAATCATATGATAGTTATTTTGTTGAGTTTGCTCCCACTACTATTCATGAGAATAAATTTGCTTATGTGGAGAGTAATAAAAATTATATGCTTATAGATCATAAAAAGAATGCTTTATGTGATGGTTATATTGTTGAATTCATTCATGATGCTACTGAAAATAAATATAAGGGAGGAATATATGCTTGTAGGAATTGCAATAATATCAAGTTTCCTCTCTATGTGCTTCAAGTTTTGAAGTTATGCTTGTTTTGCCTTCCTATGCTAGTTGATTATTGTTCCTATAACTTGTTTTCTCACAAAATCCCAATGCATAGGAAGTGGGTTAGACTTAAATGTGCTATTCATATTCTTCATGATGCTCTCTTTATGGTTCAACTCTTATCTTTTATGTGAGCATCATTGAAATCATCATGCCTAGCTAGGGGCGTTAAACGATAGCGCTTGTTGGGAGGCAACCCAATTTTATTTTTATTTCTTGCTTTTTGGTTCTGTTTAGGAATAAATAATATATGTAGCTTCTTGTTAGATGTGGTTTTTTTAATTAGTGTTTGTGCCAAGTAGAACCTTTGGGAAGACTTGGGTGAAGTCTTTATGACCATGCTGTAAAAAACAGAAACTTTAGCGCTCACGAGATTAGCTAAAACTTTTTACTGGAGATAGATATTAAGTTGATTCTTTTTGAAGATGATTACTAGACAAATTCCTCAGGTCCAACAATTTATTTCAGAATTTTTGGAGTTCCAGAAGTATATGTTTGATACAGATTACTACAGACTGTTCTGTTTTGTCAGATTCTGTTTTCTATGTGATGTTTGCTTATTTTGATGAATCTATGAGTAGTATCGGAGGGTATGAACCATAGATAAGTTGGAATAAATTAGATATTACACCAGTATGAATTTAGAATGAGTTCATTACAGTACCCAAGTGGTGATTTATTTTCTTGTACTAACGAGCTTACGAGTTTTCTATTAAGTTTTGTGTTGTGAAGTTTTCAAGTTTTGGGTAAAGATTCGATGGACTATGGAATAAGGAGTGGCGAGAGCCTAAGCTTGGGGATGCCCAAGGAACCCCAAGGTAATATTCAAGGATGACCAAGAGCCTAAGCTTGGGGATGCCCCGGATGGCATCCCCTCTTTCGTCTTCGTTCATCGGTAACTTTACTTGGAGCTATATTTTTATTCACCACATGATATGTGTTTTGCTTGGAGCGTCATTTTATTTTGTTTTGTTTTGCTTGCTGTTTGAATAAAGTATCAAGATCTGAAATTATTAAATGGGAGAGTCTTCACATAGTTGCATAATTATTCGACTACTCATCGATCTTCACTTATATCTTTCGTAGTAGTTTGTTGTTTGCTCTACTGCTTCACTTATATCTTTTAGAGCACGGCGGTGTATTTATTTTGAAGAAATATATGAACTATCATGCTTCACTTATATTATTTTGAGAGTCTTTAGAACAGCATGGCAATTTGCTTTGCTTAGGAAATTAGTCCTAATATGATAGGCATCCAAGAGGGATATAATAAAAGCTTTCATATAAAGTGCATTGAATACTATGAGAAGTTTGATTCCTTATGATTCTTTTGAGATATGAAGATGGTGATATTAGAGTCATGCTAGTGGAGTAGTTGTGAATTTGAGAAATACTTGTGTTAAAGTTTGTGATTCCCATAGCATGCACGTACGGTGAACCGTTATGTGATGAAGTCGGAGCATGATTTATTTATTGATTGTCTTCCTTATGAGTGGCGGTCGGGGACGAGCGATGGTCTTTTCCTACCAATCTATCCCCCTAGGAGCATGCGCGTAGTAGTTTGTTTCGATAACTAATAGATTTTGCAATAAGTATGTGATTTCTTTATGAGTAATGTTGAGTCCATGGATTATACGCACTCTCACCCTTCCACCATTGCTGGCCTCTCTAATACCGCGCACCTTTCGCCGGTATCATACACCCACCATATACCTTCCTCAAAACAGCCACCATACCTACCTATTGTGGCATTTCCATAGCCATTCCGAGATATATTGCCATGCAACTTTCCACCATTCCATTTATTATGAGACTCTCCATCATTGTCATATTGCTTTGCATGATCATCTAGTTGACATTGTATTTGTGGCAAAGCCACCGTTCATAATTCTTTCGTACATGTCACTCATGAGTCATTGCACATCCCGGTACACCGGCGGCCGCATTCATATAGAGTCATATCTTGTTCTAAGTATTGAGTTGTAATTCTTGAGTTGTAAGTAAATAAAAGTGTGATGATCATCATTATTAGAGCATTGTCCCAGTGAGGAAAGGATGATGGAGACTATGATTCCCCCACAAGTCGAGATGAGACTCCGGACAAAAAAAAGAAAAAAAAGGCCATAAGAAAAAGAGGAAGGCCCAAATAAAAAATAAAAAAAGTGAGAGAAAAAGAGAGAAGGGACAATGCTACTATCCTTTTACCACACTTGTGCTTAAAAGTAGCACCATGATCTTCATGATAGAGAGTCTGCTATGTTGTCACTTTCATATACTAGTGGGAAATTTTCATTATAGAACTTGGCTTGTATATTCCAATGATGGGCTTCCTCAAAATGCCCTAGGTCTTCGTGAGCAAGCGAGTTGGTTGCACACCCACTTAGTTTATTTTGTTGAGCTTTCGTACACTTATAGCTCTAGTGCATCCGTTGCATGGCAATCCCTACTCACTTACATTGAGATCCATTGATGGGCATCTCCATAGCCCGTTGATACGCCTAGTTGATGTGAGACTATCTTCTCCTTTTTGTCTTCTCCACAACCACCATTCTATTCCACCTATAGTGCTATGTCCATGGCTCACGCTCATGTATTGCGTGAAAGTTGAAAAAGTTTGAGAACATCAAAAGTATGAAACAATTGGTTGGCTTGTCATCGGGGTTGTGCATGATTTAAATACTTCGCATGATGAAGATAGAGCATAGCCAGACTATATGATTTTGTAGGGATAACTTTCTTTGGCCATGTTATTTTGAGAAGACACGATTGCTTTGTTAGTATGCTTGAAGTATTATTGTTTTCATGTCAATATTAAACTTTTGTTTTGAATCTTATGGATCTGAATATTCTTGCCACAATAAAGAAGATATCATTGATAAATATGTTAGGTAGCATTCCACATCAAAAATTCTGTTTTTATCATTTACCTACTCGAGGACGAGCAGGAATTAAGCTTGGGGATGCTGATACGTCTCCAACGTATCTATAATTTTTGATTGTTCCATGCTATTATATTATCTGTTTTGGATGTTTATGGGCTTTATTAAACACTTTTATATTATTTTTGGGACTAACTTATTAACCCAGAGCCCAGTGCCAATTTCTGTTTTTTCCCTTGTTTCAGTGTTTCGCAGAAAAGGAATATCAAACGGAATCCAAACGGAATGAAACCTTCGGGAGAGTTATTTTTGGAACGGAGGCAATCCAGAAGACTTGGAGTGTACGTAAGGGAATCAACGAGGAAGGCACAAGGCAGGGGGCACGCCCACCCCCCTGGGCGCGCCCTCCACCCTTCTGGGCCCCTCGTGGCTCCCCTTACCGACTTCTTTCGCCTATATATCTCCATATACCCTAAAACCATCATGGAATAGAATAGATCGGGAGTTCCACCGCCGCAAGCCTCTATAGCCACCAAAAACCAATCGGGACCCTGTTCCGGCACCCTGCCGGAGGGGGGTACCCTCACCGGTGGCCATCTTCATCATCCCGATGCTCTCCATGACGAGGAGGGAGTAGTTCACCCTCGGGGGTGAGGGTATGTACCAGTAGCTATGTGTTTGATCTCTCTCTCTCTCGTGTTCTTGAGGTGATACGATCTTGATGTATCGCGAGCTTTGCTATTATAGTTGGATCTTATGATGTTTCTCCCCCTCTACTCTCTTGTAATGGATTGAGTTTTCCCTTTGAAGTTATCTTATCGGATTGAGTCTTTAAGGATTTGAGAACACTTGATGTATGTTTTGTCGTGCTTATCTGTGGTGACAATGGGATATCACGTGATCCACTTGATGTATGTTTTGGTGATCAACTTGTGGGTTCCGCCCATAAAGCTATGCATAGGGGTTGGCACACGTTTTCGTCTTGACTCTCCGGTAGAAACTTTGGGGCACTCTTTGAAGTACTTTGTGTTGGTTTGAATAGATGAATCTGAGATTGTGTGATGCATATCGTATAATCATACCCACGGATACTTCAGGTGACAATGGAGTATCTAGGTGACATTAGGGTTTTGGTTGATTTGTGTCTTAAGGTGTTATTCAAGTACGAACTCTATGATAGATCGAACGGAAAGAATAGCTTCATGTTATTTTACTATGGACTCTTGAATAGATCGATCAGAAAGGATAACTTTGAGGTAGTTTTGTACCCTACCATAATCTCTTCGTTTGTTCTCCGCTATTAGTGACTTTGGAGTGACTCTTTGTTGCATGTTGAGGGATAGTTATATGATCCAATTATGTTATTATTGTTGAGTGAACTTGCACCAGTGAAAGTATGAACCCTAGGCCTTGTTTCAACGCATTGCAATACCGTTTACGCTCACTTTTACCACTTGCTACCTTGCTGTTTTTATATTTTCAGATTACAAAAACCTATATCTACCATCCATATTACACTTGTATCACCATCTCTTCGTTGAACCAGTGCACCTATACAATTTACCATTGTATTGGGTGTGTTGGGGACACAAGAGACTCTTTGTTATTTGGTTGCAGGGTTGCTTGAGAGAGACCATCTTCATCCTACGCCTCCCATGGATTGATAAACCTTAGGTCATCCACTTGAGGCTACTCTGCTACAAACCTCTGCACTTGGAGGCCCAACAACGTCTACAAGGAGAAGGTTGTGTAGTAGACATTAGAGAGCATGCGTTTAGATCCCGGAAAGATTCGTCCGCCTGGTCGTTCCACTCGAACGGCGTCATCTTCTTCATTAGCTGATATAGGGGCAAGGCCCTCTCGCCCAGCCGGCTGAGAAACCGGCTGACCGAGGCCAAGCAGCCGGTGAACTTCTGGCCATCGAGCGCATGCGCAAGCTGGCTCAGCTGCACGATGTCCAAGCTCGATGGCCTTGATCTTCTCGGGGTTTGCCTCAATGCCGCGCTCGAAGACGAGGAAGCCGAGTAGCTTTCCGGCCGGGACGCCGAAAACGCATTTCTCCGGGTTGAGCTTGACCTTGTACTCGCGCAGGTTGGCGAAGGTTTCCTTTAAATCGTCGAGGAGCGTGAGGTGCTGCTTGGCCTTCACCACGATGTCATCCACGTAGATGTGGATGTTGCGGCCGAGTTGCGGCAGCAAGCATTTCTGCATGCAGCGCTGGAAAGTGGCGCCGTCGTTCTTCAAGACGAACGACATGGTGATGTAGCAATACGCCCCGAAGGGCGTGATGAAGGACGTCTTCAAGGCGTCGGCCGGGTCCAGCTTGATCTGATGATAGCCGGAGTAAGCATCCAGGAAGGACAGGAGCTCGCACCCGGCCGTGGAGTCGATGACTTGGTCGATCCGCGGGAGGGCGAACGGGTCCTTGGGGCAGGCCTTGTTCAGGCTGGTGTAGTCGATGCACATGCGCCAGGTCTTGTTCTTCTTCAGGACGAGGACTGGGTTGGCCAGCCACTCGGGGTGAAACACTTCCATGATGAAGCTGGCCGCCAAGAGCTTGGCGACCTCTTCTCCGATGGTCCTTCTCTTTTCTTCGGAAAAACGTCATAGGGGTTGGCGGACAGGCTTGTCGTCCTTGCGGACGTGGAGTTTGTGCTCAGCGTACTTCCTCGGGATACCCGTCATGTCCTTGGGGGTCCATGCAAAGATATCCCGATTCTCGCGGAGGAAGTCGACGAACTCGCCTCCCTATTTGCTGTCGAGGCGGGTGCCCACGACAACGTACTTGCTGCAGCTGGGGTCTTCCGGGTTCAGCTTCACCTTCTTGGTCTCCTTCGAGGGCTTGAACACGGCTTCGTCGGCTGGCTCCTCGGCCGGGATCTTGGCGGCCGATGCTTCTTGGGCCAGGGTGATGATCCAGTCGAGCTGGCGCCGCTCCTCGGCTACGACCAGCGACTCGGCTAGCTTGGCGCCGTCTTGGGCGCAGTCTAGGGACTTGCGGTAGTCGCCGGTGACGGTGATGAGGCCCTTCGGACCCGGCAGCTTCATCTTCATGTAGGCATAGTGGAGGACTGCAATGAACTTGGCGAGCACGGGCTGGCCCAGCAGTGCGTGGTACGTGCTGGCAAGTCCACCACCTCGAACCAGATCGGCTCGCGTCGGAAGTGGCTGCTGTCGCCGAACAGGACGTCGTGGCGGATCCGGCCGATCAAAGAGCAGGAGAGGCCGGGAACGATGCCATGGAAGATCGTCCGGGTCGGCTCCAGGTCCTTGGCCTCGAGGCCGAGCTTGGTCATGGTGTCGCGGTAGAGGATGTTGATGCTGCTGCCACCGTCAACGAGAACCCGGGAGAATTTGCACGTGAGCCGGGGTGCGATAATGGTGGGGTCGAGGACGAGGGCGTAACCACCCGGGTTCCGCATGACGGCCGGGTGGTCCTCACATGTCTAGGTGACCGGGTGCTCTGACCAATCCATGTACTCCATCTTGGCCGCGATGACGGTGTTCACCTCCTGCCGGAGGGGGCGCTCGCTGCGCTTGTCGTCGCCGAGGCTGGTGAAGACGACGTAGGTCACGTTCTGGGCTAGGTAGGGGTCGTCGCGCATCGTGCCGCCGGCTGGAGGCGGCAGCAGAGGCGGAGGCGGCTACCCCGCTCCCGGAGCCAGAGCCGGAGGCGGTGGGATGTTGGCCGTGGCGATGCGCTTGGTGATGGCGCACTGTCGGAGCGTGTGCGTGGACGGCCTCGCGCCGCTGTGGTGCTTGCAGTGAGCGTCAAGCATCTCCTCGAAGCTCATGGCGGGCTGCCATGCCATTTTGCCGGTGTTCCGGTGCTTGGCAGCCGGCTCGGCCGCGGGTGCCTGCTCGGCAGCCGCGACGAGCCGGTTGTCGTAGCGCTGAGCCGGTTGATCAGCCTTGCGCTTCTTGTTCTGTTGGTTGTGCTGCTGTCGGCTTCCCTCGCTGGCCGGCTTCGGAGGCGGCACCGGCTTGGCCTTGCCGGCTTCGTCCAGTGCCACCTGGATCTTCATGGCGGAGTCGGCGTTGGCGTACTTGTCTGCCGTCACCATGAGCGCGGCCATGGTGGCCGGCTCGGAGCGCAAGAGCTTGTGCTTGGGAGGGTGTCGTCTCGGCACCCGTTGACGAAGTACTGGATGGCTTGGACTTCGTGGACGCCCTCGCAGCTGTTCTGGAGCTTGGTCCAGCGTGTGAGGTACTCGCGGCCGGTTTCGGCTGGCCCCTGCACGCACATGGCGAGATGCCTGGGGCGGCCGGGTCGCTTGTAGGTGCCAGTGAAGTTGCGCACAAAGGCCTGCTCGAAGTCGACCCATATGTTGACGCTGCCGGCCGGCAGGCTGTTCAACCAGGTGCGGGCCGACCCCTGGAGCATGAGAGGCGCGTAACGTACGGCGAGGCGGTGGTTACCGCCGGCGATGCCGATGGCGGTGGTGTAGTCGGTGAGCCAGTCCTCCGGCTTCACGGTTCCGTTGTACTTGGGGGTGTCGCGGGGGAGCGTGAACCCTTTGGTGAAGGGCTCACCCCGGATGCGTGGCCCGAAGCACGCCGGTCCGACGGGACCGGTCTCCTCCAACTCTTGGGAGAGGGCGAGTCGGTCGAGGCGGTGGCGAGCGTTGGTGTCGTCGATGGCGCGCGGGCCCAGTCGGTCCGTGACTACACCACGGGGGGGTGGGTCGCCCGCAGCCGGACGTCGGCCGGGTTGGAGCAGGGGATCGAGGTGGCGCCGGACCTCCGAGGTCGGCTCATCCGCCAAGCCACCAGCAGCCGTCGAGGCGATGTAGCATCGGGTCCGGGTGCGGCCGGAGTGCGCCTCGCCGGGTGGTGAAGACGAAGTATCCTGGTTGTCGCCGGGCCCGGCGACTCGGACGGAGCCGGATCCGGCCGGCTTGCCGAGCTGGTTGAGGCGGTCCTGCTGCGTGTTGGCCGCGACGAGGAGGTCGTTCACCCTCTTGAGGCGATCCTGCAGCTCCTCGCCCGCAAGTTGATCCAGGCCGACCGCGGCCGCCTGGGCAGCGCACATGTTCTTCACGGGAGTCTCGTAGACGGGAGGGAGGGCGCCGAAGGCGTGCCCGATCGCGCCACCCCGGGCTCGCACGTCGGCGACCCGGCTGGGCTCAGGCGCGGCAGGTGTGAAACCGTAGGCGGCGTTGCGCTCCATCTGGGCGGAGTCGAGGCGGCGCTGCGTGGCAGCGAGCGTCTCGGTGAGGTCCAGCAGGCGCTGGCGGTCCTCGTCGAGGCGTGTCCAGGCCTCGGCGATGTTGGAGGCGTCGACGTCGGTGCCGATGGGGACGCGAAGCCTCTGTATCGTGTCGCGCAGCGGGATGGAGGGGTTGGTCCGTTCTGCCGTGGCCTTGGCCTCGGCGGCCTTTCTCGCCGCGCTCGACGAGAGGCGCCGGTGTCGGTGATGAAAACCTCCACGTAGAGGTCCATCGCTCTGGCAGGACCGCCGTCGTTGATGGAGAGCTGGGAGTCGAAAAAGCTAAGTACCTCGCGGGGGTACTCGTCGTCCGTAGGCGCGTCGGAGATGCGCAGCGTGGCGAAGGAGGCAGCGAGCGCGTCGATGACGTCGTCCGCCAGTGCGACGGGCTCGTCGGAGTCGTAGAAAATCCCCGTCTGAAGCATGCTCCCGGCCAGGACCTCGAGCTGCCCCACGGTGGGCGCCAACTGTCGTGGTGGGTGCACGGTAGATGCCATGGGATGGCTAAAGATAGGAGGAGGCTCGAGAGCACTGGTGGGCTCCAGAGGCGAAGTATTATTATTTTTATGTCAATATTGAAATTTTATCTTGAATCTTTCGGATCTGAATATTCATACCACAATTAAGAAGAATTACATTGAAATTACGCCAAGTAGCATTCCACATCAAAAATTCTGTTTTTATCATTTACCTACTCGAGGACGAGCAGGAATTAAGCTTGGGGATGCTTGATACGTCTCCAACGTATCTATAATTTTTGATTGCTCCATGCTATATTATCTTCTGTTTGGACATTATTGGGCTTTATTATACACTTTTATATTATTTTTGGGACTAACCTATTAACCGGAGGCCCAGGCCAGAATTGCTGTTATTTTTCCTATTTCAGAGTGTCGCAGAAAAAGAATATCAAACGGAGTCCAAACGGAATGAAACCTTCGAGAACGTGATTTTCGGAACGAACGTGATCCAGAGGACTTGGACCCTACGTCAAGAAAGCTACCAGGAAGCCACGAGGTAGGGGGCGCGCCTACCCCCTGGGTGCGCCCTCCACCCTCGTGGGC
This sequence comes from Triticum aestivum, assembly GCF_018294505.1. Lineage (NCBI taxonomy): Eukaryota > Viridiplantae > Streptophyta > Magnoliopsida > Poales > Poaceae > Triticum > Triticum aestivum. The sequence goes on along the minus strand of NC_057814.1, from coordinate 136,857,570 downwards.
CCCATGTTGCTCCACCGACGTACTCCTTCCTCCTATATATACCTACGTACCCCCAAACTACCAGATACGGAGCCAAAAACCTAATTCCACCGCCACAACCTTCTGTACCCGTGAGATCCCATCTTGGGGCCTGTTCCGGAGCTCCGCCGGAGGGGGCATCGATCACGGAGGGCTTCTACATCAATACCATAGCCTCTCCGATGAAGTGTGAGTAGTTTACCTCAGACCTTCGGGTCCGTAGTTATTAGCTAGATGGCTTCCTCTCTCTTTTTGGATCTCAATACAATGTTCTCCCCCTCTCTTGTGGAGATCTATTCGATGTAATCTTCTTTTGCGGTGTGTTTGTTGAGACCGATGAATTGTGGGTTTATGATCAAGATTATCTATGAACAATATTTGAATCTTCTCTAAATTCTTTTATGTATGATTGGTTATCTTTGCAAGTCTCTTCGATTTATCAGTTTGGTTTGGCCTACTAGATTGATCTTCCTTGCAATGGGAGAATTGCTTAGCTTTAGGTTCAATCTTGCGGTGTCCTTTCCCAGTGACAGTAGGGGCAGCAGGCACGTATAGTATTGTTGCCATCGAGGATAATAAGATGGGGTTTATATCATATTGCATGAGTTTATCCCTCTACATCATGTCATCTTGCTTAAAGCATTACTCTATTCTTATGAACTTAATACTCTAGATGCATGCTAGATAGCGGTCGATGTGTGGAGTAATAGTAGTAGATGCAGGCAGGAGCCGGTCTACTTGTCTCAGACGTGATGCCTATATACATGATCATACCTAGATATTCTCATAACTATGCTCAATTATGTCAATTGCTTAACAGTAATTTGTTCACCCACCGTAAAATACTTATGCTCTTGAGAGAAGCCACTAGTGAAACCTATGGCCCCCGGGTCTATTTTCCATCATATTAATCTCCCGACAACAAGCTATTTCTGGCGCCATTTTTATTTTACTTTCTTTACTTTGCATCTTTATCATAAAAATACCAAAAATATTATCTTATCATATCTATCAGATCTCACTCTCGTAAGTGACCGTGTAGGGATTGACAACCCCTTATCGTGTTGGTTGCGAGGATTTATTTGTTTGTGTAGGTGCGAGGGACTCGTGTGTAGCCTCCTACTGGATTGATGCCTTGATTCTCAAAAACCGAGGGAAATACTTACGCTACTTTGCTGCATCACCCTTTCCTATTCAAGGGAAAACCAACACAGTGCTCAAGAGGTAGCAGCCGCTTGCCTGAGGCCCTGCACGGAGCAACTGCTTCTTCTTCTTGGGGATGGTCCCAGGAGGGCGGTCGCCCTTGCTGTCGGGGTCGTTGATTGCTGTAGCTTGGAATGCATGCTCGAGGGAGCACACCGCGTCTCTTTCTTCGCACGGGACTGTGATGATTCCGCCGCTTCCTTGCATCTTGAGGACATTGTAGCCGTGATGGGTCACCGCCATGAACTTGGCAGGGCTGGGTACCCGAGGATCGCATTATATGGCAGGCAGATGTGGGCGATATCGAAGTCGATGAGCTCGATACGTTAGTTGTCTCGCTGTCCGAAGGTGACGAGAAGGCGGACCTGCCAGATTGGGGTGGTGGAGCCGTCGGTCACTCCTGAGAAAGGCTTGGTGGGCTGAAGCTGGTCATACGGCACTTGGAGGTTGTCAAACGTGTCGAGGGACAGGACGTTGAGCCCCGCACCGCCATCGATGAGGGTCTTGGTGACTTGTATGTTGCTGATGACTGGTGAACAAAGCATCGGGAGGGCGCCAGCAGTAGCCGCGCACTTGAGCTGATTTGCCGAGCTGAAAGTGATGGCGCACTTGGACCATCTGAGCGGGCGCGTGGCCTCGAGCTTGGGGACGACTGCATTCACTTCACGAGCAAATTGTTTGAAGATACACTGCGAGGCTGGGGCTTGAGCTCCGCCCAAGATGCAGGCGATAGCACGCGGCTCCTGGAAGCCCCTAGCCCCCTCGTCTTGATGGTGGTCGTCATTCCTTTTGGTGGTGGCGGTAGTGGAGGAAGACCGGCGTTTCCTTGAGGACGATCCTCACGAGGCTGATCCTGCCAGCGGTCCTCGCGAGGCCGGTCGCGCCACTCCTGGCGCGGGCCACGGTCATCCCAGCGTCCGCCACCATGTCCTCCTCCCCGGCCGTAGCCCCGGTCGTTGCGCTCGGGGCGTCAATCGGAGCGTCCTTCTCGAATGGCTCTGAGCTCTTGACAGTCGCTGGTGTTGTAGCTATGCAGGTTGTGGAATGCGCAGAACGGTCAACTGCTCTTGGATGACTCGGGCTGGTCTCTGCCGCGCTTGGTGTCTGGCTCCGCCGCGAGCACGGCTGCTCCCTTGCGCTTCACGTCCTTGGCCTTGGCTTTCTTCTCCTCCGGGTCCGCAGCCGGGAGCTCGAGGAGGGAGAGGCGCCCCTCTTCAGCTCTTGCGCACTTGGCCACCAGGTTGAACAGCTCCAGAGACGTGCACAGCTCCTCGTGGATGGCGAGCTCCTCCTTCATCTTGACATCGCGGACGCAATTAGAGAACGCGGAGATGATGGCCTCGTCCGTCACCTTGGGGATCTTGAGGCGAACGTTGTTGAAGCATTGGATGTACTTCTGGAGGGTCTCTCCTGGTTGTTGCTTGACGCGGCGTAGGTCACCCGCGGCCGGTGGGCGGTCGCGAGTGCCCTGGAAGTTGGCAAAAAAACGGTCGCGCATCTCGTTCCAGGAGGAGATCGAGCCTGGAGGCAGGTTCAGGAGCCAGGAGCGGGCACCATCCTTGAGAGCCATGGGGAACCAGTTCGCCATGACTTTCTCGTTGCCGTTGGCCGCCTCGATGCTCATCTTGTAGAGCTGCAGGAACTCCACGGGGTCAGGGGTGCCGTCGTAGCGAGGAGGCAGATCCGGCTTGAACTTGCCCGGCCAGGCGACGCTACGCAGCTCAGGGGTGAAGGCGCGGCAGCCTGCCGTGGTCACCGGGACTCCGTGCTGGTGGGGAACTTGTCCTTGGTGGGGTCCGCGCACCGCCACCGCAGGCGGCACGCGGTCTTGCCGTGGTGGCGCAGGGAGCGCGGGGGCGTTTTCTCGTGGCCGAGGGACTTCTTTGCAGCTTCTTTTTTCTTGCGCGGGCGCCAGATGCGGCAGGTCGCGCCGTGGGGCCGCGCGCCTTGGTGCCAAGACCCCGTCTTGGGGCAGAGGTGGTCGAGGCACTCCATGGGCTACGCCGCCCGCGGCTGGCAGAGGGCAAGGCAGCGAGAGGGACAGCGCAGGGGAGCCACCTGCGGCACTGACAAGCTCGGCGATGCGGTTGAGCCAGTCCTCGTAGAGGTCGTCGACGGGGCGGTAGCGCAGGAGCTCGCGCGCCATGCGCAGCGCGGCCTGCGCGTCCACGGAAGCGCGACGAGCGTGGGATGACGAACCGGCCGGGGTCAGCGATGGAGTGGCGGTGCGGCCGCCCCGCCGCACCGAGGGGTGCCGTGAGGATGCTTGCTGCTCATTCCCCGCCGGGCCGGTGGCGGAGTTGGCGGCAGGTGATGGAGAACGACGGGGTGGCCCGCCGACGGGAGCCGTCTGAGCAACACGGGCGGCGAGGGCAGCCCGGCGCTCGGCGCGAGCGCGGCGTGCGTCCGCCATGGAGACGATGAAGCAACGGGACGCGAAGCGACGGAAGGGAAGCTTCGGCGCACCCCTACCTGGCGCGCCAAAATGTTGGATCCCCGGTTTCAGCAAAACCCTCAAGGTTCGAACACTGGGGTGCGCATGAAGATCTCCCCCTACCGATACACGTCCTAGCTTCACTAAGATCTCAAGGGCTAACTCGAGGAACTCGCAACACAAGGGACACAAGATTTATACTGGTTCGGGCCACCGTTGTGGTGTAATACCCTACTCCAGTGTGGTGGTGGTGGATTGCCTCTTGGGCTGAGGATGAACAGTACAAGGGGAAGAACAGCCTCCTGAGGCGAGGTGTTCTTGTGCTTGGTGAACTTGTGTGGTTGAGGATGATCTGAGTGATCCCCCCATCTATGGTGGTGGCTAGTCCTATTTATAGAGGCCCTAGTCCTCTCCCCAAATATTGAGCGGGAAGGGAGCCAACAACGGCCAATTTGAAAGGAGACAACTAGTACAGCTTATCCTGACAAAAGCAGTCTTCGCCTGCAAAAGGCTCTGGTGGTGACGCGCCTTGGGCTTCATGGTGACCTCTGTCTTGCCGTCCTGCTGGTCTTGGTCTCGTTGCTCTGATATGGAAACCTTTGCTTGACGCCTCGGTACTCCGCGCCTGAGCTTGCCTCCTTAGCACCAAAGAGGAAACAAGTACACTATGCGCGCTGGCGCCCGCCTGGCCTCGATCGTCATGGGTCACGTCATAAGAACCTCGCGAGGTTTGCCTTGCCTTGAACTCTCCGCCTCTCGCAAGCCGACCTAGTGAGGCCGCTCCCGAAGGGGTCTTGCGCCATCCGCCTCACGAGGCTTGGCCCTTCGCGAGGGTCTTGAGTGCTTGTTGGTGAAGATGGGCCATACGGACCCGCTCGCAGAGCCACGCCAGGGGCCGCAGGCAGGCAAGTCTGGGGACCCCCGTTCCCAGAACGCCGATAGGCTCCACCATGTTCCAAAACATTCAATAGTAGTTTCATGTATGTTTTGCAAATTTCAACACATGTTTTGCAGTAGGTTAATCAGGTTTGGCTGTAATCCAAACTAAGTTTCACTAAACAATCCAATACATTTTACATGGATCTTAACCGAGCCAATAAATTTCCAAAGATTCATAGTTGTTTGACCTTTTCTTTAACATTTTTGGGATGTGTTTCACATGTATTTCAGGGTTTCATGCAAGATACACAAGAAATTCTCAAATTTCACATGTGTCACATATTTAATAGCGGAAATCAGTATTAATTTCGAATAGAAAAACAACGGGGCAAACCTCCAAATAAGAAAGCAAAATAAGAAGAAAGTAGAAATCAATATTGCATGTGTGAGGTCCACCATGTGCTATGCAATCATGCCAACACAATTAAAGCATTGCCTGCTGATAACTCACAAGTATAGGGGATCGCAACAGTTTTCGAGGGTAGAGTATTCAACCCAAATTTATAGATTCGACACAAGGGGAGCCAAAGAATATTTGAAGGAATTAGCAGCTGAGTTGTCAATTCAACCACACCTGGAGATTACTTATCTGCAGCAACGTGATCAGTAGCAAAGTAATATGATAGTTTTGATAATAGTAGCAGTAGCAACGGTAATAGTAACAGTGATAGTAGTAATTTTATAGCAACTGTAACAGTGATGATAGTAGTAGTAACTTAGAAGAAACAATATAAGGTAAATTCGTATGCATTGGATCGGTGACTTGTTGGATGATATTCATCATGTGACAGTTATAACCTAGGGCGATACGGCACTATCTCCAGTTCATCGATTTAATGTAGGCATGTATTCCGTAAATAGTCATACGTGCTTTATGAAAAGAACTTGCATGACATCTTTTGTCCTACCCTCCCGTGGCAGCGGGGTCCATATTGGAAACTAAGGGATATTAAGGCCTCCTTTTAATAGAGAACCGGAACAAAGCATTAACACATAGTGAATACATGAACTCCTCAAACTACGGTCATCACCGGGAGTGGGCCCGGCTATTGTCACTCCGGGGTTGCCGGAGCATAACACGTATTAGGTGACTATAACTTGCAAGATCAGATCTAAAACATGGATATAATGATCAATTCATAAACGGTTCAGATCTGAGTTCATGGCACGCGGGCCCAAAGTGACAAGCATTAAGCATAGCAAAGTCATAGCAACATTAATCTAAGAACATAGTGGATACTAGGGATCAAGCCCTAACAAAACTAACTCGATTACATGATAAATCTCACCCAACTCCTCATCGACCAGTGAGCCTACGAAGGAATTACTCACTCCTGGTGGGGAGCATCATGGAATTGGCGATGGAGATGGGTTGGTGATGACAAAGAATGAAGATCCCCCTCTCCGGAGCCCCAAACGGACTTCAGATCTAGCCTCCCAATGAAGAACAGGAGGTGACGGCGGCTCTGTCTCATGGAACGGGATAATTCTTTCTCCCTGATTTTTTTTCTAGAAATATGTGATTTTATAGCGTCGGAATCAGGGTCTGCGGGGCCACCAAGTGGGGACAACCCACCTGGGCGCGCCAAGAGAGGGGGCGCGCCCTGATGGGTTGTGCCCACCCAGGGGCCCCTCTCCGGTAGGTGTTGGCTCCAAAAATCCTCTTTTATTCCATAAAAATTCCTCGCAAAGTTTCGTTTTATTCCGATAACTTTTATTTCTGCACAAAAACAACACCATGGTAGTTTTGCTGAAAACAGCGTCAGTCCGGGGTTCATGCAAATTAGAGTCCAAAACAAGAGGAAAAGCGTGAGGAAAAGTAGATACATTTGAGACGTATCAACTCCCCCAAGCTTAAACCTTTGCTTGTCCTCAAGCAATTCAGTTGATAAACTGAAAGTGAGAAAGAAAAACTTTTACGAACTCTTTTGCTCTTGTTTGCATAAATAGGCTTAAACAGCACCCAGGTTTTCAGCCAGCATTATAACTAACCATGTCAACAATAACTCTTAAAGATTATATTAACTCATATCAATGACATAATCAGCTAGCAATCAATAATAAAAGATCTCAAACAACAACACGTTGTCACAACAACCATGATATAATATGACAATAGAGGTATCTCGCTAGCCCTTTCTGAGACCGCAAAACATAAATGCAGAGCACCTCCAAAGTTCAAGCAGCGACTAAACATTGTAATTCATGGTAGAAAAGATCCAGTCATGATGCACCCAACATTAGCTATACACAATGCATAAATCATGACACCTGTGCTCTCAGGTTCTAGCGCTTGTTTTAGAAGGTGATGACACAACATAAAAGTAAATAGAAAGTCCCTTCACAGAGGGAAGCAGTGATTTCCAGAGGTGGCAGAGCTCAAGTTTTAAAACAGAGGTAAATGATATTTTGAGACATGCACCCTTCTTATTCACTTCATGACCATCAGTTATCAATATCTTCCATGCTAAGCACGCTAGTGGCGGTTCCCAAGCGATAAAAGTAGAGGTTTACTCCCCCTCGACCAATAATCACACTCCACGGCTTGTTTGAAACAATGGGTGCCGACTAAACCAACAACAATCCCGGGGGAGTTTTGTTTAATTATTTGCATTTTTGAGTTCAGGACTAGGAATCCCTATTACCGCCCTTTTCTCGTGCAATGGCGAGTGAATAAACACTCGAGCTAAGAATAACCCGCTTAGCCTGGAAGATACCGAGTACCTCCTGTCGTTCCATGAATGATCCAGGCACACAAAAAGGATAATTTTTAGAAGTTTAAGAGGTGGCACATGCAAATTTACTTAGGACGGCAGGGTAATACCGTATATAGGTAGGTATAGTGGACTCATCTGGAATAACTTTTGGTTCAAGGTTTTTGATGTACAAGCAGAGTTCCCACTGTGGCACCCCGATCCGCAATGGAGCAGGGGGGCCTTCGCACGTCAGCCCAGGATAACACCTGACGCACGACAGGTCCATGATATAGCATTCCAGGTACAAGGATATTCATCAATTGCATGTATAGAAGATTACATCATTGATGAATACAATTATGTGGCATAGCTCTAAGGCTATCTAAATGGCGGCGGAAGTCTTGTGTTGGCGGCTCAACGACTCTGGCCGGGCTCCACAACTCACGGGACTGGCAAGGTTACGGCCTAGCGCGACCAAACAAGCAAACAATCCAGGCACGACCTAAAAACTGGCATGACACGCCAGGTCATTACATTGAATGTACTTGCAAGACAACCAAATACATAGCATCCAAGCAAGCAGATGACAAAGCAAGAACCAAGCGCATGAAACAACATACCTCATAACAGAAACTAAGCATGACATGATATTAACTTGAGACATAAATCAAACTAAGCATGAACATCATCATAGCATCTACCAGCATGACAATAACATGGCATATCAAAACATACTTCGAACATGGCATTCCAAAACATGACATAGTCTAGCCTTTCAAATCGAGCATGGCATGGCATAGATGCATCTATGAGACATGGATACATGCATGAACTATTCTGAAATTAAACTACCAGTTACCTCCCATGAAGACATACTGTATTAACGTTATGCAACAAACCCTTACTCTGTCATGGCTCCTCGGAGCAAACTCATGACTCACTGAGACCTCGTCTCGTGATAATATCAAAACATCACCGTGACTTCTCACGACTATCTCATAGTCCAAGTCACCACATTATTTATCACACATTAGTTATCAACTTAGTTACTTTAGGTTTAGCCTCCATTTCGACCAAGACCCGATAGTGTGACGTACTACGAACAGTGTGGCTATCGATAGACTTAATAAACACTCTGCAGGGGTAGCGCACTTTACCCACACCACAGAACCCATGGCCTCGCACTCCCATTCGGGTGGACCAACGGCGTTCCAACAAAACCGACCTACTGCCATGACACTCTCCCGGCCACTCCGACCAACACCCCTTTTGGGCTCAGTCCTGGGTGGCCCCGTGCCTACCAAAGGCATCAACGGCCACCGTCATGGCGAAACATAAACGGTCCCAAACGGGGACATGAGCTCAAAAAACAAACCTGTGCACACAAGGCTTATGTCCGCCTACCTGATCAGGGTAGCGCGCGCCCATAACCTTCCCTCATTGGAGGCACCGGCGAGAGGCATGACAATAGATCGCATTAAGGCCATCCCATAAAGGCAAATGTGGCTGCACTTGAAGAAGTTCGATTTGGTGGCACTATGACTCGATCCCATCGATGATGGAGGAGGTTTGTTATTATTAAGTCACCTATGCCCCTAGTTGTGTCCCACTCGTCTGTTTTACCCCTAATTTCCAAAAGTCACCGGTTCTGTCCAAGTCACTTTGCTCCTCTTACGCTTTTGCCCTTTGACCGTTTGACCATCAGTTTGAAAACTTCATAACTAATTCATACTAAATCAGAAAAATGCAAATAAGATACCAAAATGTTCAGAAAAACATCACCTATACCAAAGTGTTGGAAAGTGCACATCCCAGTTTTAGCTCTTTTGACACCACCATGAATAGTAAAATCTAAAAAAAATCTAAAAATCAAAAAAATATGGTGGCAAAGAACGACAAATGTTCTAAGTGCTTGTCAAGTTTCATCAGGGAACGACATTCGTGGAAGTCGTGGCAAAAAAATAATCTATTTCGGAGTGCTGATTGTTTTTTTTGCTGAGGCACCCACAAAGCTCATTCCCTCATGAAACTTGGCAAGCACTTCAAACATTTGTCATTCTTTGCCACCAAATTTGTTTTTGAATTTTTTGAATTTTCCAGATTTTACTATTGATGGTGGTAGCATAAGAGCTAAAACCCGGATGGGCACTTTCAAACACTTTTTTCATGAATGCAAATGACACTGACATATAGGTGATCTTTTTCCGAACATTTTGGTATCTTATTTGCATTTTTCTGATTTAGTATGAATTAGTTATGAAGTTTTCAAACTGATGGTCAAACGGTCAAAGGGCAAAAGCATAAGAGGAGCGAAGTGACTTGGACAGAAGCGGTGACTTTTGGAAATTAGGGGTAAAACAGCCGAGTGGGACACAACTAGGGGCATAAATCTAATTATCCCTATTATCTTCTCCATCATCATGAGCATATTTAACATGTATGCAACAATGAGCATGCAGTCTACAAATGCATGAACGAAATACCAAACTTCTCAAGTGAACTGTTATAGCATATGGGACAAACCAAAACAAAGCACTAACATATGAACGATGTAACAGAATCATCATAACATCAATACTACGGGCATGAAACTAATCCACAACAGACTCATGATATTCTCAATGAATATAGCTGTCATGGCAAAGGATATAATGAAGTGCAAGCATGACATGGCAAGCAATACAACATATGAGGGAGTCCTGGATTAGGGGGTCCTCGGGCGTTCGGGCTATGTGACATGGGTCGGACTCATGGGCCGTGAAGATACAATATGGAAGGCGTTCCCCCGTGTCCGGATGGGACTCCCCTTGGCGTGGAAGGCAAGCTTGGCGTTCGGAGGGTTTAGTCCACAGAGGCAATCATAATCATACAGGCTAGACATCTAGCGTTTAGCCATTACGATCTCGAGGTAGATCAACTCTTGTAACCCCTATACTCATCAAAGTCAATCGAGCAGGAAGTAGGGTATTACCTCCATCGAGAGGGCCCGAACCTGGGTAAAACATCGTTTCCCTGCCTCCTGTTACCTTCGATCCTTAGATGCACAATTCGGGACCCCCTACACGAGATCTGCCGGTTTTGACACCGACATTGGTGCTTTCATTGAGAGTTCCTCTGTGTCGTTGATAGAGGGATTGATGGCCGCCTTATCATCAATGACAGCACCACTTCTGGAGGAGCTCTAGCTTCAGGGCAGACCCTCCGGCTTGGCAGCTTCACCATGGGTGCCCGTTCGGCCGTTAAGCCAAAGGCGGCCCCCCAAGTCACCAAAAATCATCTCCGCGTCGGCCCCTAATACTCTGACAAGATGGATCCAGCAGATGTAGCGTCTTTGAACGAGCTGCTAGATCGCATCGCTGCCTTGGGAGTCGCAACTGACTATGATCGGATTGGACTTAAACTCAATCAGAGAGAAATCAAATCTCCGCCCGATCACCCATCTAGTAGTGGTTATGGAGGAACAGGCCAACAACAACTCTTCTCCTACGTTGAGAACGAACTATGTTCAGATTTTTTAGCCCGGAGGGCCGGATACCCGTCTCCGGGAGGACACTCCCTGTTCTCCGAACATAGGACCGGATGTTAAGTCCGAAAACTCACCAAACACTCCAGAGCCCGAGCTGGTGACCTCAGAAATTCATCAAACCCCGGATTCCATAGTGGGTCAGGATGCGAATTTAAGCCCGCCCACCCACCACAGACAATATTCCCCAAGCAATTCTGGTCCCCGGACATATGCGATCTAATGTATGTGCGGCAGCTGCCTCAGGAAACGTTCCATCACTTTTGGGCTAGATTCCTCCTTGTTAAAAACAAGATCAAAGATTGCTGCGACGACGACGTGATTTCAGTATTCCACAACAACTATACGGATGAGGGAATCCTTAATGCCCTCAACCACCTCGCGTACTTCACTTTGCAGATTTGGCACACATAAGACATAAGTACTGTGCAATGGAAAGCGCTTGGAAAACTCAGACAGCCCGCTGGGAACCGCATGCCTTTAGGCCATCTCCCGGATGAGCAAAAAAGATACACCCTCGCGGGGCACCTAACCATCATCCCGCGGACAAGAAAATTAAGCCATTTATGGGACATAGAACTGTTTTCGAGGAATGGCTCGATAGGCCCTATCAAATACACATGACACCGAATACCGAACCAACGCATAGCCTACGGGCATGTTGGATACTCCGACAAGTGGCCAAGAGCGGCGAGGGTATCATCACCAACTCTACCCCATAGAAGTACTCTTCGGAGGACGACGATCTCAAAGTATTCACAGTCTTCGAGACCTTCTCATCAAATAATCAGTGCAAAAGGACGCTCCGTGACCTCGCCGAAGTCTGCCAAGTAGCAGCAGTAAACCCTTGGAATGATACGGCGATTACTTTCAATGCCGACGACGAACCAAGGTCCCGCTCAGTCCAGGCACCAGCCGCTTTGGTCCTAAACCCAATCATGGATGGCTTTTGGCTCACTAAAGTGTTAATGGACGGTGGCAGCGGACTGAACCTCATCTATGAGGACACGCTCAATAAAATGCAAATGGACATTGAGCAGAGTAAATACAACCTTTCGAGGCATTATACCCAGCCGGGAAGCAAGATGCTCAGGGAAAATCAAACTCGGCGTGGTGTTTGGCACGCCGGAGAACTATAGGTCCATAGAGTTACTCTTCCATATAGCACCTTTCAACAGCGGGTATCACGCCCTACTGGGGTGAGACGGATTCACACGTTTCAAGCTATACCCCATTACGGGTATATGAAGCTCAAAATGCCCGGGCCCAATGGAGTTATCACTATCACTAGTGATCCGGACATAGCACTCCGTGCTGAAAATAAAACTGCCTCTTTGGCCCTCGAGGCACTATCCGAGGCCCTCGGGGCCGAAGAATTGACCACCCTACATTCCACAGTGGACAGGGATGACGTAATCCTCGATAAGAGACCTAAGTCCACTTCCTTCAAGCCAGCAGACGAAATAGTCAAATTTGAAGTTCACCCGACGGACCCCAAGAAGACAGCTTCCATTGGGGCACAGCTGGATCTGACCGTTGACGCCGCATTACGCGCGTTTTTGTGAGAGAATTGGGACATCTTCGCCTGGCACCATTCGGATATGCCAGGAATCCCACGCTGACTGGCCGAGTATAGTCCCAATATATTGAAGGGATACAAACCAGTCAAGCAAACGCTGCGGCGATTTTCCGAACCCAAACCACTGGCTATGGGGGAGGAGCTAGCCAAGCTACTTGAAGCCGGGTTTATCAGAGAGATCAAACATCCGGATTGGCTAGCGAACCAGGTCATGGTGCCGAAGAAGGATAAATCCTGGCGCATGCGTGTCAATTTCAAAGACCTTAATAAGGCCTGCCCTAAGGACCCCTTCCCACTACCTTGCATCGACCAGATTATTGACGCAACCGCAGTACACGATTCACTGTGTTTCCTCGACGCATACTCCGGATACCATCAAATTAAGATGAAGGAATCTGACCAGGCCACAACGGCATTCATCACCCCATATGGGCCCTTTTGTTTCAACACTATGCCTTTCGGGCTCAAGAACGCCGGCGCCACTTACCAGCGCATGATTCAAACATGCCTGGAAAAGCAAATCGGCAAGACTGTGGAGGCATATGTCAATGACGTAGTCATCAAAACCAAGCATGTTGAATCCTTGGTGGATGACTTACGCCTTACATTCGACAACCTCTGAACATATGACATACGGCTCAATCCAAAAAAGTGCGTTTTCGGCGTCCCCGCCGGAAAAATGCTTGGGTTCATTGTCTCCAATAGAGGAATCGAAGCAAACCCAGCCAAAATCCGAGCCTTGTCACAATTGGCAAAACCAACAAACCTTAAGCAGGTCCAAAAACTAGCCGGGTGCGTAGCAGCTTTGAGCCGTTTTATCTCCATACTAGGAGAAAAGGCATTGCCATTGTATCGCATGCTCCGACGCACCGACCACTTCGCGTGGACGGACACTGCCACGGCCGGATTGGAAGAAATAAAAACTTTGTTAGCAAGCAACCCAATCCTGGCCACACCAAAAGTCGGTGAGCCGATGTTGCTCTACATATCTGCAACTCACCAGGTGGTGAGTGCGGTGCTCGTCGTTGAACGAGAGGAAGAGGGACATAAATTCCCACTCCAAAAACCAGTATACCATGTATCGACGGTCCTTACACCATGCAAATCCCGATACCCGCATTATCAAAAGATAGCCTGTGCGGTCTTTATGGCATCCCGCAAGCTGCGACACTACTTTCAAGAGTGCTCGATCACGATGGCTTCTGAAGTACCACTCAATGATATTATAAAAAACCGGGACGCCACCGACCGGATTGCCAAATGGGCCATTGAGCTCTTACCATTTGAAATAACGTACAAGCCACACCGAGCCATTAAATCTCAGGTGTTGGCTGACTTCATCGCTGAATGGACAGAGGCCGAACTCCCTAAAGAGTACGGCACATATTCCAACTTGGTGATGCACTTCGACGGCTCTAACATGCTAGCCGGACTTGGGGCTGGTGTCTTCTTGACATCCCCCAGAGGAGACACAGTCCGCTATGTGCTACAAATATAATACACAGACTCTAACAATGCAGCCGAATATGAGGCCCTACTGCATTGTCTCCGGATGGCTGTCTCCATGGGCATACAGTGCCTCGAGGTGCGCGGGGATTCAAACCTTGCAATATCCCAAATAAATGGAGAATTCGACGCAAAGGATCCGAAGATGGCGGCTTGCCGCAATGCCGTACTCAAAATATTAGCTCGGTTTGAGGGGCTCGAGTTTCATCACGAGGCTCGAGAAAGTAATCAAGATGTGGACATCCTGGCTCGCATGGGCGCTAAACGCGATCCCTTCCCACCTAACACCATTGTGGAAAGGCTCTTCAAGCCATCGGTGGTGTGGCAGGATGAGAGCGGCAACCCTGATCCGAAGCCGATCACACCCCCAGATTCCGAACAGAGTTCCGATATCATCGGGGGCTCGGGCGCCGAAATAACACCCTTGGCCCACGAAATCATGGCTATAATTGCCCCGTGGACTGAACCTTTCCTCGCCTACCTTACTAGGAACGAGCTCTGTGACGATCAGACTAAGGCCCGTCGTATAGTTCGACGCTCGAAGGCCTACAAACTCCATGAAGGAGAACTATACAAGAATAGTACTCCCGGATTCCTTCAACGATGTATCTCCGAAGAGGAGGGACAGCAGCTCTTGGCTGAAATACACGCTGGTCTTGGTGGCCATCCTGCCGCAGCTCGGGCCTTTGTAATTCAAGCCTTCCGTACGGGTTTCTATTGGCCCACGGCCCGAGCAGACGCATAGGACCTCGTACAACGCTGTGTCAGATGCCAGCTTTTTGCCAATCAAAGCCATATGCCGCCCACTGCCCTACGAACAATCCCCATGGCCTGTTGTGGTCTGGGGGCTAGACATGGTCGGACCCCTTAAAGGGGGAAGCCATAAGAAGAAATATTTACTGGTTATGGTCGACAAGTTCACTAAATGGATAGAAGCCAAACGAGTCAAAACGCCTGAGGCCGGACCGGTGATAGACTTTATATCCGGTGTCGTACACCGTTATGGTGTCCCGCACAGTATTATTACTGACATTGGCTCTAACTTTATGGCCGATGGGGTGAAAACTTGGTGCGCTAATTTGGGCATCAAGCTCGATTATGCCTCCGTATACCACCCTCCAACAAACGGTCAGGTCGAATGGGCAAACGGCCTAATAATGAGCGGCATCAAACCCAGACTAGTGTGATCTCCTAAAGAATCAGACAAGCACTGGGTTGAGGAACTCGATTCCGTACTTTGGGGCTGCGGACCACGCCCAATCACACGACCGGATATACACCTTTCTTCATGGTGTATGACGCGGAGGCAGTCTTGCCTTGCGACGTTATTCATGACTCACCTCAAGTGCGCATGTACGAAGGGAGAGAAGTTGAGCTCGATCGGCGGGACGATCTGGACGGCTTGGAAGAGGAGTACGATGTCGCGAAGGCTTGTTCCGACTTCTATCAACAGCAGGCTCGGTGATATCAAAGCAGGGAAGTACGGGCAAGGAATTATAATGTCGGTGAACTCGTTCTACGCCTACCAGAGAAGAAAAAGGACAAGATCAAGCCCAAATGGGAGGGTCCCTTCATTATAGATGAAGTTCTACCTGGAGGAGCCTATCGCCTTCGCAATGCTTCGGATAATCGCTTGGAACCAAACCCATGGAACGCTGCCCGGCTCCAAAGATTCTACGCCAAAGTCCGCACATGTACCTTTTTTCTTCCCTTACACTTTTTTACCTCTTTTTTGTTTTTATACGACTTCTAGCTTGTGATCGGATAAACCGCACACTTGAGGGGTATACATCTTTAAATGTATATACCCCACAATACCTGGGGGCTTCTTTTCACATAAGCTTATTTTCATTATTATTTTTCGAGAATCAAGCTCACTGTATATATGTGTTGTCCACTCATATATGTCTTTCCTTCGCCATTATATGCACCTTTTATGACTTAAGATTTTGCCAAGCTGGGTTGCCTTGCTCCTGTGCTTATGCCCTACGTTCCCGCTTGTTCGGCTAGGGCATAAAGGGAGCACCTCTGCGATTGTTACAACCGGGTTATCTGGACATGTACCTCAGACTGGGTGAAGCCGAAATCTAGCGTTCTTAAGGGAATAAATGGTTGGCGGACAAAAGACGAATTGCCCTCGTTGCAATACACAACCCCCAAACTATAATGTGTACTGTGATTTTGAGCATCACAGCTTCGGCATGCAAAAAAACGCATGCTGGCCCAGGGAAAGGAACCCTTAACGGAACTATTCTCTCTCGAAGATGTTTCTTACAATTAAATGTAATATAACATGACTCCCGAATACAACTTGTCTGTTAAAGCAACTATGACCGGACTGCCTGGTTTCCGAACATACTTTGGTGTTTACCTACGGTATACTATTCGGAAACACTCCAAACCTTGGGTTTTCGGAGGTCGAAGCAGAAAGTCTGCCATGACAATTGTTTTACAAATTCAGTTGGAGACAAGTTTGTCGATAAAAGTACATTGCTACTAGGACTAAAAAACTTCTTCTTCCTCTAGACCCTCTAACAGCTTGTCTAGTTCATAATCCTGTTGTGAATACTTGGCGGCCATCTTCACTTGGTCGTACACCAGGCTGACCGGAATTTGCTATCCATCGAATCCTCGAGGTCCGACCCGTGCCATATGATTCGGATCAAGTCTGGTGTACCGTGTTTTTACCATGGCCCAGGCTTCCCGAGCACCTTCTCGGCATGCTGATATCTTCCATAGTGCAAAACGGCGCCGAGCTCCCTTGAATAAATTCACGAGTCCCTCCATACTTCCTGGAGGAGAATCGGCTGGCCATAAAGCCTTAGCGATGTTTCTTATTGCCTTCCGAGCTCGCTCATGCACCTTGGACAGCTCTTGTAGCAGGTCGCCTTGACCTCCGGACACCTCTTCTTCGGGCCGCCCTGTCAGCACACCTATAGAAATAAACTTGTTACGATTCGCTTTACCGAACTGTATGAAAGTAAGTTAAAAGGCATACTGAATATGCCGCCTCTCAACTTTCTGTTCTCCTTCAAGGCGTCCGCCAGTTGGGCTCGCACGTCTTTCAGCTCTTCGCCTAGCTAGGTGTTGGCATCCTGTAGCTTGTTCTTCGCATCCCTGGTCCATGTCAGTATACGTTGACCGGCGGCCTCTTGCCTTTCGGCATGTTTTTTGTCTGCCTCCACGATCTTTAGTTTCTCTTTCAGCTGATCCGATGATCCTTCCATCATAAATACAATAGTGTTTATTTGAATAAATATTACTGGCACATGATTATATTTTCCATACAGAAGGGGACATTACCAGTCAGTGCCTCCTAGGACTTTTCCAGTTCGGCGGTAACAATAGATAGCTGGGTCCGACATATTTCCAGCTCCTGAGACAGCATGTTGTTCTTCTCCATCCGTACCTGATTATACAATGATCCTTAAAATCAGTTGCTTCAACTGTTTCAAATCTCGGGGGCTACTGGTATATGATTATTAAATCTACACAGTACAATCTTACCCGCATATCTTTTGAAAGCTGGTAAATGGCTCCAGCAAGCCCATCTCGAGCGGCTCGGAGTTATGCATCTGCCGAGCTGAAGGCATTGAATGCCTCTTCAGTAAAGTTGGGGTCGCGCATAGTGGTCCTCCCGCGCCGATGGTTCATTGCACTCTCCACTTCGGAGTTGGTGACGGATACATCATCTAAATCTTCGGAGAGAGGACAATCCGGCATTGCACCAGTATCAACTCTAGCCCTGGAGGCAGGGTCCGGGGTCGGATTGGTGAACGCGTGTCTGGCGAGGTCTCTCGATACAGTCCGGCGAACGCTCTTCCTGAAGTATGGTGCAGTAAGGAATGGTATGATTGCCATGGGGCATATTAAAAACCATACTTCTTCGATGAAGGCTTTGCAGTGTCACCATCCGCCTTTCTCTTCGAAGACCCACCTCGCATAGGCTCCGCCCATTTAAGGGATGCCTCTGGTGCGGAGTGGCGAGACGAGCGCCGCCCCTTTAAAGCACGAGACAGTGTGGTGGGTGAAGCGCAATGAGAAAACTCTTTTGGAGGAGATGTCTTCGGGGTACTTACGTGAGAGGAAGGGAGAAGACCGGGGTAATCGGCGGTAATGGCCACTTCCATGCCATCGTAGCTCGCCTGATAGAAGACCCCCTCCTTGAGCTCTACGAATATATCCGGATCCTCCTCAAACCCGGGATCCAGGTCCCGAATATGATCCTCTGGCTACAGAGCAGGGCTATAAATCCCCGCGACGGTTTTCCTCCATTCCTGTTAAAGATAGTCGTATTAAAGTTCGAATAAGTATGACTCAGGAAGGAGATAGAGTAAAGTTACGAAGGAAAGGCTCACCCAGCTGGGAGGATTGTACATGGAAAAGCCTTCTCGGCATTTAAGGCAAGTGAACTCTTCTTTCTCCCCTTTATAAAGATCAGCCAACATGGCGGCCAGGGCGGCGAAGTTGTCCGGACCCTTGCACCCGCAGCGAGATGTGTCATCCTCCCCGTTGTAGTTACGCATGGGGAGTCCTCTGGATTAGAGTGGCTGAACATCTCATGTTATGGAAATCGCCATGACCTCAATTATGGACAGTCCGAATTGGGCGAGTATCTGTATCTTGTCCATTAACTTATTAACCTCCGCACTATCTTCCTCCTCGAGGCTCCGGGGGCGCCAGCTGTGGCGTTTCTTTAACGGAACGTTGGAGAATTTCGTCGGATTGGGCCTAAGAGAACGACGTCTTCAATATAAAACCACTTCGAGGGCCACTCTTCGGATGCCTTCTTCAGAGTGCCGGACAGGTATCCTGTCCCAGCTATGCGCCACACTTTGGCGCCACCCACCTCGAATATGGATACCTTTTGGGAGCGAGGGACGAGGCAGAAAAGTTCCCTCCATAACTCAAAATGGGCCTCGCAGACTAGGAACAACTCGCAAAGAGCGACGAAGCCCGCGATGCGCAGAATGGAGCCCGGCGTGAGATTGTGCCGTTGGAGACCATATTACTCCAGGAGACCTCGGAGGACAGGATGGATTGGAAATCCAACGCCTCTTAATAAGAAGGAAACAAAGCACACTCGCTCCCCCACGGTAGGATTGGGGATGTTTTCTGCTAGGACTTCGCTGTTGATGGAAGTTAATCCCGCCTGAACGGGGATTAGATCCGCGGGAGGGAGATATCCCTGCATCTGGAGCTTGGTCAGCTTGGCGTGGGATACTGAGCATCTCTCCCAATCACCTTTTTCAGGACCGTGGGGGCGGGAGGAAGAACTGGGAATGCTAGCCATGTTTGCGCGGTTTCTTGTGGCAAGCTCTAAGGATTTTCCGCCTGGTGTGGAATGGCATCTGAGATTCAATTTCCTTAAATAGACGCCTTCCCTACATGGCCCAGGTGTTATGTGTAAAAATGCTTGGACCCCTCGTATTCGTCTGACACGTGGAAGCCGAGGCAACGATGACGCAGAAGCCGAAGGGTATAACATTTAATGTAAAGCCGAGCTGATCGAAGAAATTCACCTTACCAAGACCGAAGATGTAAAAGCCGAATACAGTCCTTTGGTTCAGATGCTTTGAAGTACTTGGAGGAGGAACCCGCCTTGCAATGCCGAAGACAATGTGCGCGCCGGACACGTCGTCAGTGATGACTGGTTCGGGGGCTACTGAGGGAGTCCTGGATTAGGGGGTCCTCAGGCGTCCTGGCTATGTGACATGGGCTGGACTCATGGGCCGTGAAGATACAATATGGAAGGCATTCCCCCGTGTCCTGATGGGACTCCCCTTGGCATGGAAGGCAAGCTTGGTGTTCGGATATGAAGATTCCTTTCTTTGTAAACCGACTCTCTACAACCCTAGGACCCTCCGGTGTCTATATAAACCAGAGGGTTTAGTACGTAGAGGCAATCATAATCATACAGGCTAGACATCTAGGGTTTAGCCATTACGATCTCGAGGTAGATCAACTCTTGTAACCTCTATACTTATCAAAGTCAATCAAGCAGGAAGTAGGGTATTACCTCCATCGAGAGGGCCCGAACCTGGGTAAAACATCGTGTCCCTGCCTCCAGTTACCTTTGATCCTTAGACGCACAGTTCGGGACCCCCTACCCGAGATCTGCCGATTTTGACACTGACAACATATACCACAACTAAAATAACTGCAGACGAAATAGATCGGAAACAACTGCAACTACACACACACAAGGTGCAAGCAAAGTCAATCATGCAAGTTCGGGGCTCATGATAAGAGGTTGGCTTGCCTGGGGGTCGAGGAATACTCCGGGAAGAAGTGTGGAATGATCGCGGAAAGATTTGCCGGAAATAGTTCTCTCAGAGGGGGCTGTTTACGCAAGGGCAAAGTGGTCATTTGCACTAGGTGAAAACATTATGAAAATGGTACCAACGGAAAGATCTCAAAGAACAGAGAAAGTGAGCGCTGGAATCACCTCAATCGGAATTACGAGCTCAAAGTTGTGGCCGTTCACTTTTTAGGCAGAAAAGTGCTAAAACAATGAACGTTCACAATACAGAGCATTCGGCTGACGGGGCTGAGCAGAAAGCGCATTCTCTGGAATTCGTTTCCGCGCAGGGAAAGTGTATTTCAGCTTGAAGCCCCGGCAGAATGCGCCTTCGCTTGGGGAAGGCGCACTTCACCGAATGCGTCTCCACTTAATCCGATGTGGCACGCTGGGCCACGCCCTTCTCTCGCTGACGAGCGGGTCCCACCTCTCCTTCTCTCTCCTCCTCTCCTCCTTCTTCCTTCTTCTCCTCTGCCCCCGATGCAGAGACGAGCGCGCCCAACTCCGGCGTGGCCTCGTCGCTCCGATGAGCGATCCGGCCAGGGAGCAGCGCGGGAGCGGTCGCCGGCGTGCACCGCGCCCACCCGAGGGTAGAGCGACGGGTTGGGAAGGGTCGCCGCACTCCAGGGGACTCGATGGTGGTGGAGGAACGGAGGGGGAATGCTCGGTGACGCCGGACCCAAGGGGAGCCAAGGCGGCGGCCATAGCGGTGGTGGGGGTCGGAGAGGGGCTTCGAGGAGGGATGGGTGGCTCGGGGAGGCGTAGAGGAGTGAGGAGAGGCTGCTGATGATGTCCAGATGGTCGAGGGCGAGCTATTTATAGCCGGGTCAAGGGCACCCGAGTCGGGCACCACCGAGTGCGTCCGACCGCGGCTCTGGTCATGCCCAGAGGTCACGGGGTGGCACGGGAAGCCGACGAGGGGGAAGCGGACACGTCGCGGAGGCTCACGGAGACAAGCAGGGCTTGAGGACAAGAGGAGGAAGAGGACACCGGGGTGGAAGATGACAGGCTCACGGGCACGCACTGTGCGGCCATTGGAACGACTCGCCGAATAAGAAACCGGAGGGGGAGAGGGATCCAGCGAGAAGACGACGTCGAGGGGGAGCTGTAGGACACGCGCGGACGAGCCAGAACCGGCCGGAGCAGACATGCTGACGACAACAGTGGCTAGACCACCGTTTTGGCTGGCATCGCCCGTGGTCACCATCGGCAAGGCACGCTCTGGCCTCTTTAATGATGCCAACTCATGTGTACAGCGTAGTCCGTCGAAGATAGAGAAATACTGCGGTAAAGGGATGAGCAAAGACACAGGGAGTGGAGTAAACCAAGCTCCACAAGTTTGTTGTAGCAAACTTGACCACATCCTTGGGATCAAACCAGGGAGGTTAAAAAGTAAAATTGTTGTCCGGGAGGCTTAGGCTAGTAAGGAGTACGGTCCTGGGAATTATGAGGGCAGTACGACAAGAATTTAACATAGTGGCAGTGTAACTGCCAAATCTGGCCCAGAAGCTAAATCATGAAGTAACAACCACTAGGAGTGTTGGATTGGGCTAAAACTTGGGAAAGCTTTATGATTTGATCATATAATGATTCAGTAAAAAATTCATACCAAATGGACTTGCCAAAATGGTACTTCCTTCACAGCTATCCTTTCTTCCCAGAAACTTGGGAAAAATCCTCAGGGCAAATGGCTAGATGAAATGAGCCAAAATCTTGTGGAGATAGGGTATATGAGTAGCAGAAGACTTGAGAAATTTTTCAGCCATAATGGAGCAAGATAAAATATCCTTGCTTCACAAACTGAAAAGTTGGACAGAAACAAAGATTTGATCCTGGGCTCACATGGATCAATGGAATGAGATGAATCTTGGAGGGTGATGATATGGTCATTAGAGACTATTGGAAAAGTTTTAGCTCATTTTATCTTCTATGAGGGTACTTCCTTCACAGACAAGCAATCTGAACAGAAACTTGACAAAATTGCAGAGGAAGATTAGATAGATGGATTGAGCTGATTTTTGGTATCCAGAGGTTATTTATCAATGTTAATCACCCTCCAAAATTGTTGGTGTACAAAAGTAGGGGTCCCTTTTTGCACCCCTTTACTTGTGCGCGGGCAGTCGCAGCCCCACGCCCCTGGCCACCCTTGGCGGGGCAGAGGAAGCAAGACCACAAAGACAACCAAAGCAACGCCAAGACAGAAACGCAAAGAGCAGAGGGGCGAAGTGGACTCCCCCGGCAAGGCCCTTGCAGGTGCGACCTCCACAACCCCGGCAAGAGCCTTGCCGGGGCAACTTGCCCGACACCACACCATCAACCAAATTGGAACCAAGGCTCAGGAGGCACCTCCATGGTGGCATGCAGATCTTTGTGAAGATCAGAAGCACACAAGATCAGATGAGAACCAGAAGACGACGATCCTCGGCAAGATCCTTGCCAAGGAAACCCACGAGACCCCCGGCAAGATCCTTGCCAAGGAAACCCACGAGACCACCGGCAAGATCCTTGCCGGGGACGACCGCGGTGCCACGGCAAGACCCTTGCCGGGGCCCCGGCAAGACCCTTGCCAAAGACATCTGCGGGGCCGCGACCAGGCCCACATCTGCCAAAATTCCACCGCCGTTCCAATACAGCTGCCAGCCCACCAACTAGGCGAGCACCTGTGTGGCGACGTGCGGCCTCTAGACCAACTCAGCAAGCACCTGCATGGTGGCATGCAGATCTTCATGAAGACTCTGCCACCGCACCAACTCAGTAGCCAGCCAGCCGGCGTGGCACTACACACCTCGTCAGTTCGGACGCGCGTCGAAGCCAGGCGAGGCGGCGACAGCTGGGACGAGCTTCCTTCCCGTCCCCGATAAAGCAAGAGGGGCACGTCGGCAGTGCATTAAATGTGTTTGTCCTACGGTGCCAGAGGATAGACTCGACCACTGTATAGCTTTCCACCTCCTGTGTGCCACTGTGCAGCCCCTTTGTCTATAAAAGGAGGCCCGCGGCGTACTGGGAGAGGATTCGGAATTTTTGGACCCGGCACGCCTGGTAGCTAGTCTAAGAACACCACATAAATAGAAACCAGCAGGAGTACGGTATTATGCATCACTTGTGGCCCGAACCTGGATAATCCCCCCGTGTTGATCTCTCAATCCCGCTCTTTCCACAGCCCCGCGCCCGCCAACTGTAGCAAAAGGGATTCCTCATGATCCCATAGGTGTCATTTCCCCCGACATCTTTGGCGCTCCAGGTAGGGGGCGCAAGCCATGGAAATCTGTTTTTGGAGCCGACGCAATGACTCTTCCATGAGGACGGCTCGAAGGGAGAGGGCGACGTCGATCAACCGCCCTCTGGTGCCATCCGCAGCCTCGACGGCCATCCGCGTGGCCCCAAAAAGCTAAGTCATGCGATATTTTTGACTAATTTCATTTATATAAGCCTGTCTTCCCCGAAAGATCTCGTTCCTTGTACGGGAAACCTGCACGCAATGGGACCCTTCCGCTATTGGCAACGCCCTTGTCTCTGTCTCGAGTCTGCTCGACAATTCATGCGGCCGCCCTGAGAATGGCAAGGTGGCCTACCCGCTACCAGCAGTGCTCTTGTCCTGTTTCGAGTCCGCTCGACGGTTCATGCGACCGCGCTGGCAGCGGCAAGGTGGCTTGCCCGGCCACAAGCGCCCGGCCGACAGGGTGCTAAGGATCCGTCCTCAAAGCACCACGGCATGGGTTTACGCACCGGCAGCCTTATCTCAACAAGCGTAGGTGGCAAACATACAAACAAAGATCTAGCGGGAAGATAGTGTGCGTGATATTAAAGTATTGCAGAGTTATATTACATCGAATAATCGCTGCGGTTCTAACTTGAGATAAAACTATCTTGGTCTTGAACTCGCAGCGACGATGAGAAACAAGGTTCCCAGTCCCGGCGCTGGCCTTCTATCCTCCGAACTCCGTCGACGCGGTTAATGATGGGCTCGATACGCTCCTCGAGCTCCGCGAGGTCCACGTCCTCCGGCAAGCTCTCCAGCGCGGCGTCGAAGTCGAGGTTGGGGTTCCAGTACGCCACCTTGGTGAGCACCTTGGTCAGGACGCCCCGGCAGAGCTTCCGGGCCTCATTGGCCAGAGAGGTCGCCCTGTTGGAGCGGAACTGCTCCAGGGCACCAAGAACGCCCTCGAAGAACAGGGTCAGCTTGGTGTTGGGACTCACGTTCGGCTCCGGGACATACCTCACGTTTGGCGTCCCCATGGCCGCCAGCTTTGTGGTGATCCTGCCGGCAACGTCGGCGAGGCGGCTGATCCAGAGGTTTTCGCCCTTCACGTAATCCTCGTGGTTGGCGGCGTCATTCCTCCGCAGCTGCCTCTCCTTCTCCAGGTCCTTGGTCAGGGTCTCTTCCCGGGCCCTGACCTCCGAAAGCGTCCCCTCAAGACCCTCCAGCTTCAGCTTCAGGTCTTTGATGGATTCGTTGGCCTTGGAGAGCTTCCCATCCTTGCCGAGGACGGCGGCCTGCGCCTCCACCAAGGCGCCGTTGAGCGTGTCCTTCTCCTTCGCCACCTCCAAGGCCTAGCTCTTCAGGCCATCCTGCTCCACCTCCAGCTCCTTCACCTTGCCGGCGTGGACTAGAGCTTCTGCTCCAGCTCCTGAGTCCGCTGCACGATAAGCTTCTCAATCTCCTCATCCTTGCCGCGGAGTGTTGCGGCGAGCGCCTCCTCACGGGCGGCAAGGTCCTCCTCCTTGGACTTCAGCAGAGCCAGGTGCTGTTGCCGAGCAGCCTCATCTTTGGCGGCCTGCTCCTTCGCCAGCTCCTCGGCCTTTTCAATGTCAGCTTGCTTCAGGAGGAGCTCTTGTTTGCGCTCGGCCAGCTCGCCTTGGATCTCCTTCAGTTCCTGGTGGGCGTTGCGGAGCCAGGCTTGCGTCTCAGTGACGCGCTCCTTGAAATATGCTTCTGCCTGGTCCACCGCCGCCATCCTAGACTTTGCCTTGTCCAAGCGGGCATGGTGAAGCGCCTGGAGCTTCTGGAAGTTGGCGCTCATGGCCCGAAGGAGCTCCTCCTCCTGGGAATCTCCGCCGCTGGTGCTCGGTTCATCAACAACCTCAAGCCTGGCGGCGGCGAGTACCTGGTCGTCGAACACCTCCCCCTCGGTGGGCACCCTGGTGCTCGCCGTCCCTGGGAGGTGGACGAACAGGCCGTCTCTCACCTTCAGGTACTTGCACGAGCCGGAGGCAGCGGAGGAGGAAGGTTGGTCGTCAACCATCCCCTCCCCGGCAGGCCCCGTGCTGGCCTCCTCGGTAGCGGCCTTGTCGTCCTCCTCGGCAGCGGCCTTGCCGGCCTTCCCGGCAGGCTCCTTGACGGCCTCTCCAGCAGCGGTCTTGGCAGCCTCCTCGGCGGCGATCTTGTTGGCCTCGGCCTCGGCGTCCCTGGTCACCTCCTCGATAACGGTGTTGATATCCTCCCAGTCCGCCGGGGAAGGATCTGGATACCAAGAAGAGAGGATGAGATGGGGCCAAGGTCAAGATTCAAAAAAAAGACGAAAGAACAAGTACAGAAAACAAACAACTTACCCACACCAGGCTGGGAAGAAGTGGCGCCCTCCCCGCCAACATTCATTGCCGGGGCGGGACCGTCGGCACCCAAGCTCGCCCTCTCCTCCTCCATATGTGCGGGCTCGGTGGTGGATGCCCTTGCCAGGGATGCCCCTCTGGGGGGCGTAGTCGAGGGGGCGGCATGTTGGGAGTAGCCCTCGGCGGCTCCTACTGCTGCCGTTCTCCTCCTGCAAACCCGTCAAGGTTAGCATTGAGAACTCACACCCCAAAGTTCGTTAATGGAGGAGTAAGTGATGATCTTACGCTGGGGGCTGAAGCGAGGGCTACGCTGGGGGCTAGTTTCCGGGCTGCTCTCCACCAACACCGGCGTGTTCGGAGTGCCCGCCGGGGGCTTGTTGCCCGTCGAGGCCTTGGCCCTCTACGCCACTCTCTGGGCCAACATCTCCCTGTCCCTGCAAAGATGAAAACAAGTCAAAAACAGCGGCACAATCTGAAAGGTCGGGGATGATGAAGAGTAGGATGCTTACTCATCCTCCACCTCCTCTTCCGCTGCCTTCCTCTTCCTCCTTGGGCTGAGAGACCCAAGATCGAAGTCGACCTCCAGGTCGACATCTGCGGGGGGAGAGGAAGGGGGTGGTGTTCGGTGACGCTTGGACGAAGAAGAGGCGGTCGCCTTCTTCTTTGCCACCACGGCCTTCACCACCTTCTTCGCCGCCGCAGCCCTTGTCTGGCGCACGAACTGATCCTGGGCTTGTTGCCGCTGCACGGCCCTGCCAGGCCGGACTGGTTCGCCGGAGCCAGCCCTACACAGGACGCGTCTCTTCCCTATGGCCGGGGGATCGTCGGCCTCGACCTCCTCTTCAGACGACTCGTCGCCCGTGTCTTCGACAAAGGGGGCTCCGCCGCCGGTGCTGCTGGCCTCCCCAGTAGACTCTGCCCATCCGTCAAGCTCCTTCTCCTCCGCAGCTGAGTCGGCGTCATCCTCCACATGGCCAGCACTGCCGGCCTCCCGGGCAAGCGCCGCCTCTGCCGCCCTGGCGGCAATATATTCTAGCTCCTCCTTGGTGGTGTCCTGGATGAGCAGCGACTCGTCGCGGACGTAAGCCTCCGACAAGGTGTCGAAGAACTCCTGCACCTTCACCGCTGGCGGCTCGGCCCAGGACGGGCCAAGGCCATGCACGTTGAAGTCCGGCATCATGGCGATGATGGCGGACTGGCGAGAGTTGTTGCTCAGCGGGACCACTCCCGTCGGCAACCCGAACAGAGGCCCCTCGACGGCCTTACCGGCCTTCGCGGCCTTGCCGCTCCTCTCCGTCCTGCCGTCGCTGTTCACGTCAAGCTGGAAGAGCCTTTGAAATAAATGGCATGCCCCATCACCGTGAAGTTGTGCTTCAACCCAGGGCGAGGCCTCATGATGTCGGCCGCGTTCCTGAAGAGCCAAGCCGGCCTCCCCTTGTTGTGCAGTGGAGCAATTCAGCGGCGGACGAAATCGGCCCCGATCATCTCAAGGGTGAGCCCGGCCTTGGCGAGGCGATGAATCCTGGTGGTAGCGACCGTGAGCTTCTTGTCATTGACATCGACGTCACCCCAGTCCTTGCGGCGGGCCGGCGGACTCTGGCGATCCCGGCAGAACTCCGGTGGGTCCTTCTCCTCAATCCATAACCACCGGCTCCGCCACTCCTCCCACCTCTCCTTCTGGGCGCCCTCTGGATACGTCCCCTTCTCCTGGGCCCGTGTGATCCAGGTGACGCAGCCGGAGATGGCACCCCCCGCCTGGATGCGGGGAGAGAAGTAGTGGCGGAAGAGCGTCGTACTGGGGAGCATTCCGGCGAAGCCCTCGCAAAGATGGGCAAAGAAAGCCATGCACGCCACCGCATTTGGCATGAAATCAAGGAGATAGAAGCCATAGGTGTGCATGACATCATTGAAAAAATTGTAAAAGGGGGGCAGAGCCCGCAGGAGAAGTAGTCAACGAAGAAGGGGTACCGATTCGGGCCAGCCTTGGCGAAATCGGCGAGGATGATGTGCGTGGCTGGATGGCCCATCGTCTTCCTCCCCCACAAAGTCCTGAAGTAGTCCCTGAGGTGGACTGCGTCGACCGCCGAGGGGAAGTGGCAAGCTGCGTCCGGAGCACCGCGAGCTTGCTCTCCGGCAGCTCCTTTCCCAGGCGTCCTCGGCCACTCCCTTGCCTCTGCTGGTTTTAGGCGCCATGCCGGCCAGGGAAGAGGTGAGGATGAGGGCAATGAAGGCGCGGCGGCAGCGGACAGAGGCGGGAGCTTTGGCTCTTTCGCCTGAGGAAGAAGAAAGGAGTGGCGGTTCCGAGATTGGAAGAGGCGCAGAGGGTAAATGAGCAGCGCGCCCGCGGTTTTTCCTTTTTTATGGGGGAGGCGCGGGCTGCCTCTTTACCAATTACTATGATGTGATGCATGAGGGTAGCAACCGCCCCACGCATGACCCCCACGTCACGCACGACTCCCACGTTGCGCATTCAACGCGGTCGTGGGGAAGCGCAACGAGCGAGCGAGTTACTGTGGTAAAAACTCCGCCGCCCGCGCGCCCGCGCACCGTTCTGGGCCTGGCCGAATAACGCCCCGCGCTTATATGTGGACCAGGCCCGGGGGCTCCTGTCGGTGTACAAAAGTAGGGGTCCCTTTTTGCACCCCTTTACTTGTGTGCGGGCAGTCGCAGCCCCACGCCCCTGGCCACCTTTGGCGGGGTAGAGGAAGTAAGACCACAAGACAACCAGAGCAACACCAAGACAGAAACGCAAAGAGCAGAGGGGCGAAGTGGACTCCCCTGGCAAGGCGCTTGCTGGGGCGACCTCCGCAGCCCCGGCAAGAGCCTTGCCGGGGCAACTTGCCCGACACCAGCAGAGCCGCCACCCTTGAGCCCAGGAGTTCCAACACCATCAACCAAATTGGAACCAAGGCTCGGGAGGCACCTCCATGGTGGCATGCAAATCTTTGTGAAGATAAGAAGCACACAAGATCAGATGAGAACCAGAAGACGATGATCCTCGGCAAGATCCTTGCCAAGGAAACCCACGAGAACCCCAGCAAGATCCTTGCCGGGGACGACCGCGGTGCCACGGCAAGACCCTGCGTGGCGACGTGCGGCCTCTAGACCAACTCAGCAAGCACCTGCGTGGTGGCATGTAGATCTTCGTGAAGACTCTGCCACCGCACCAACTCAGCAGCCAGCCAGCCGGCGTGGCACTACACGCCTCGTCAGTTCGGACGCGCGTCGAAGCCAGGCGAGGCAGCAACAGCTGGGAAGAGCTTCCTTCCCGTCCCCGATAAAGCAAGAGGGGCACGTCGGCAGCGCATTAAATGCATTTGTCCTACGGTGCCAGAGGATAGACTCGACCACTGTATAGTTTTCCACCTCCTGTATGCCACTGCAGCAGCCCCTTTGTCTATAAAAGGAGGCCCGTAGCGTACTGGGAGAGGATTCCGACTTTTTGGACCCGGCACACCTGGTAGCTAGTCCAAGAACACCAGATAAACAGAAACCAGCAGGAGTAGGGTATTACGCATCACTTGTGGCCCGAACCTGGATAATCCCCACGCGTTGATCTCTCAATCCCGCTCTTTCCACAGCCCCGCGCCCGCCAACCATAGCAAAAGGGATTCCTCATGATCCTGTAGGTGTCGTTTCCCCCGACAAAAATTTCAACTCAAATGGATCAAGGGTTCAAGCACTTCCTTTGCAAAAAATTCAGACAGGGCAGAAACTCTCATTGGTTCATGTGCTCAAATTCTGACCCTTGAACCATAGGCTTGGATGGAAATGGTGAAGATACAGCAAGTACAAGCTCAACAAAATATTTGGGAATTTTCCTTGCTATAAAAATGGTAGCTCCTTTGGAAAATGGCAGAAATGCAATATTGGCTTAAAATAGGAAAAGGCAATTTCCCTTATTTAAATGTGACCAATATTTTTGCCAGAGCTAAGATTAGACATAAATATCATCTCCACCAATTTTCATGAATTTAGGAGATGACTAGCTATGCCTTTGGATTTTATTCCTCAGAAAGGCAAAAGAAGGAGTAAATCCCAAATGGAAAATATTGCGTAAGACTTAGCAATATTTTTGCATATCCAAGATTTGAAAGGGTAGGAGGCTCTCTGAGAAGAGTTGGAAGATCAACAGATCAAGGGAAATGATGGCTCCTTTGTAAGCACAAAGGAAATATTGAAATGCCAAAAATTGGAATTAGGGTTTTGATGGTTTTGAGATGATGCAACTGAGATCTTGCCCACTAACAAAGACATGATCAAGGTTTGAAAGGTTGGTAATGACAAGAATTCTCAGAGTCATCCAGCAAACTCAGGAGAAAATTTGAAAAATGTTTGCCAGGAAGAAATAACAGCAGAAAAATTGATAACCCAATTTTGGGGCTGTTACACCCACTTAGTACAAGCGAAGGCTAGCAATTAGATTGAGAAGTGGCCAGCTAGAGAGCAATAACGATCATAACCATGCATTATGCATAAGTAACATTGGACACTAGCATGAGT
Organism: Triticum aestivum; assembly: GCF_018294505.1. Taxonomy (NCBI): domain Eukaryota; kingdom Viridiplantae; phylum Streptophyta; class Magnoliopsida; order Poales; family Poaceae; genus Triticum; species Triticum aestivum. Next base: position 136,827,318 of record NC_057814.1, on the reverse strand, counting down.
AGGATATGAACACCATGAACATAAATATCATAGAGGCTATGTTGGTTTTGATTCAACTACATGCATGAACATGTGCCAAGTCAAGCCACTCGAACATTCAGAGGAGGATACCATATCATCATACTACATCACAATCATTTTAACGCTATGTTGCTATCCAAGATAAATCATTATCAACTCCCACCTACTTATGCATGGCAGGAGAAACTATAATCTCTAATTGTCATTGCGAACATGTTCAATCATAACGGGCTGAAGCATGGATACTAGGATAAACATATTTACACAAACAGAACAAGTCGAGTTCATACCAGTTTCTCTTTTCCACGGCTAGTTCATCGAATATCGTCATTATTGCCTTTCACTTGCACGACCGACTGATATGAAAAATAATAATAGTGCAAGAGTGCTATGAACTAAGCTGGAATCTGCAAACACTTTATTCAACAGGAGAAGAGAAGGTAAAATGTGCTCTTATTAGTTCAACAGATATTCATATGAGAGCCACTCAACATTTTCATCATGGCTTCTCCTAGGTAAGACTCAAATAAAAAGAAAAGAAATTCAGAGAAACACACTGAAATATTTTTGGAGTTTTTGGTTTTCTTGAACTAGCAAAACGAAAGAGAAAAACAAAAAACGAGAAAAACTATTTACACGGGAAAGCCCCCAACAAGCAAAAGAAGAACAAGGAAATCTTTTTGGATTTTCTTTTAAGTGCTACTACTAAGCATGCATAGAAAGTAAACTACTACAACTATTTTTTGGGGTTTTTCTAAAGTTTTTCAAACACACAAGAAGAAAGCAAGAAAGTAAATCTAAGCATGGATGATACAATGAAAAAGTGTGAACACCGACAAATAGAATGATATAAGTGAACATGAATATAATGTCGGTGAGAAACACGTACTCCCCCAAGCTTAGGCTTTTGGCCTAGCTGGGTAGTCGATCAGTAGCCTGGATAGTAGTTGGCGTGGTAGCTCACGCAGGCTCTCGTGTGGAGGCCCCAGCCTGCTGCACTGCCTTCACTGCTGTGTTGTGAGCTCGAGCCTCGCTCTCAAGCACAAAATATTTTCCTCCGCTGTGATAATCAAAAAGAGCAGGCGCAGGCAAATATGTGTCCACAACAGATGATTGGTTAAACAGCAGATTGTATGTGAAGTCGTGAATCCTTCCTCCAAGGAATTTATGATCTTTTAAAGCATCAAAATCTAAATACCGAGTGGGCAGACGCAAGATCATGGTGAAGCATAGTAACGAGAGGGGAGAGTGTTGTCTACGTACCCTCGTAGACCGAAAGCGGAAGCGTTAGCACAACACAGTTGATCTAGTCGTACATCTTCACGATCCGACTCATCAAGTACCGAACGCATGGCACCTCCGAGTTCAGCACACGTTCAGCCCGATGACGTCCCTCGAACTCCGATCCAGCCGAGTGTTGAGGGAGAGTTTCGTCAGCACGACGGCGTGGTGACGATGATGATGTTCTACCGACGCAGAGCTTCGCCTAAGCACCGCTACAGTATTATCGAGCTGGACTATGGTCGAGGGGGGCACCGCACACGGCTAAAAGATCAAATCAATTGTTGTGTCTCTAGGGTGCCCCCTGCCCCCGTATATAAAGGAGCAAGGGGGGAGGTGCGGCCGGCTTGGAGGAGGCGCGCCAGGAGGAGTCCTACTCCCACCGGGTGTAGGACTCCCTCCCTTCCTTGTTGGATTAGGAGAAGGGGGAAAGAGGAGGGAGAGAGGAAGGAAAGGGGGGCGCCGTGCCCCTCTCCTTGTCCTATTCGGACTAGAGGGGGAGGGGCGCGCGGCCCTGCCCTAGCCGCCTCACCTCTTCTCCACTAAGGCCCACTATGGCCCATTAAACCCCCGGGGGTTCCGGTAACCCCTCCGGTACTCCGGTAAAATCTTGATTTCACCCGGAACACTTCCGATATCCAAATATAGGCTTCTAATATATCAATCTTCATGTCTCGACCATTTCGAGACTCCTCGTCATGTCCGTGATCACATCCGGGACTCCGAACAACCTTCGGTACATCAAAACTCATAAACTCATAACATAACTGTCATCGAAACTTTAAGCGTGCGGACCCTACGGGTTCGAGAACTATGTAGACATGACCAAGACACGTCTCCGGTCAATAACCAATAGCGGAACCTGGATGCTCATATTGGCTCCCACATATTCTATGAAGATCTTTATCGGTCAGACCGCATAACAACATACGTTGTTCCCTTTGTCATCGGTATGTTACTTGCCCGAGATTCGATCGTCGGTATCTCAATACCTAGTTCAATCTCATTACCGGCAAGTCTCTTTACTCGTTCCGTAATACATCATCCCGCAACTAACTCATTAGTTGCAATGCTTGCAAGGCATAAGTGATGTGCATTACCGAGTGGGCCTAGAGATACCTCTCCGACAATCGGAGTGACAAATCCTAATCTCGAAATACGCCAAACCAACAAGTACCTTCGGAGACACCTGTAGAGCACCTTTATAATCACCCAGTTACGTTGTGACATTTGGTAGCACACAAAGTGTTCCTCCGGTAAACGGGAGTTGCATAATCTCATAGTCATAGGAACATGTATAAGTCATGAAGAAAGCAATAGCAACGTACTAAACGATCGAGTGCTAAGCTAACGGAATGGGTCAAGTCAATCACATCATTCTCCTAATGATGTGATCTCGTTAATCAAATGACAACTCATGTCTATGGCTAGGAAACATAAACATCTTTGATCAACGAGCTAGTCAAGTAGAGGCATACTAGTGACATCTGTTTGTCTATGTATTCACACATGAATTATGTTTCCGGTTAATACAATTCTAGCATGAATAATAAACATTTATCATGATATAAGGAAATAAATAATAACTTTATTATTGCCTCTACGGCATATTTCCTTCAGTCTCCCACTTGCACTAGAGTCAATAATCTAGTTCACATCGCCATGTGATTTCACACCAATAGTTCACATCACCATGTGATTAACACCCATAGTTCACATCGTCATGTGACCAACACCCAAAGGGTTTACTAGAGTCAATAATCTAGTTCACATCGTTATGTGATTAACACACAAAGAGTACTAAGGTGTGATCATGCTTTGCTTGTGAGAGAAGTTTAGTCAACGGGTCTGCCACATTCAGATCCGTATGTATTTTGCAAATTTCTATGTCAACAATCCTCTGCACGGAGCTACTCTAGCTAATTGCTCCCACTTTCAATATGCATCCAGATTGAGACTTAGAATCATCTGCATCAGTGTCAAAGTTTGCATCGACGTAACCCTTTACGACGAACCTTTTGTCACCTCCATAATCGAGAAACATATCCTTATTCCACTAAGGATAATTTTGACCGTTGTTCAGTGATCTACTCCTAGATCACTATTGTACTCCCATGCCAAAATCAGTGTAGGGTATACAATAGATCTGGTTCACAGCATGGCATACTTTATAGAACCTATGGCTGAGGCATAGGGAATGACTTTCATTCTCTTTCTATCTTCTGCCGTGGTCGGGCTTTGAGTCTTACTCAATTTCACACCTCGTAACACAGGCAAGAACTCTTTCTTTGACTGTTCCATTTTGAACTAATTCAAAATCTTGTCAAGGTATGTACTCATTGAAAAACTTATCAAGCGCCTTGATCTATCTCTATAGATCTTGATGCTCAATATGTAAACAGTTTCACGGAGGTCTTTCTTTGGAAAACTCCTTTCAAACACTTCGTTATGCTTTGCAGAATAATTCTACATTATTTTTGATCAACAATATGTCATTCACATATACTTATCAGAAATGTTGTAGTGCTCCCACTCACTTTCTAGTAAATACAGGCTTCACCGCAAGTCTGTATAAAACTATATGCTTTGATCAACTTATCAAAGCATATATTCCAACTCCAAGATGCTTGCACCAGTCCATAGATGGATCGCTGGAGCTTGCATATTTTGTTAGCACCTTTAGGATTGACAAAACCTTCTTGTTGCATCATATACAACTCTTCTTTAATAAATCCATTAAGGAATGCAGTTTTGTTTATCCATTTGCTAGATTTTATAAAATGCGGCAATTGCTAACATGATTCGGACAGACTTAAGCATAGATACGAGTGAGAAACTCTCATCGTAGTCAACACCTTGAACTATTCGAAAACCTTTTGCGACAATTCTAGCTTTGTAGATAGTAACACTACTATCAGCGTTCGTCTTCCTCTTGAAGATCCATTTAATCTCAATGGCTCGCCGATCATTGGGCAAGTCAATCAAAGTCCATACTTTGTTCTCATACATGGATCTCATCTCAGATTTCATGGCCTCAAGCCATTTTGCGGAATCTGGGCTCATCATCGCTTCCTCATAGTTCGTAGGTTCATCATGGTCAAGTAACATGACCTCCAGAACAGGATTACCGTACCACTCTAGTGCGGATCTTACTCTGGTTGACCTGCGAGGTTCGGTAGTAACTTGATCTGAAGATACATGATCATCATCATTAGCTTCCTCACTAATTGGTGTAGGAGTCACAGGAACAGATTTCTGTGATGGTCTACTTTCCAATAAGGGAGTAGGTACAGTTACCTCATCAAGTTCTACTTTCCTCCCACTCACTTCTTTCGAGAGAAACTCCTTCTCTAGAAAGGATCCATTCTCAGCAACGAATATCTTGCCTTCAGATCTGTGATAGAAGGTGTACCCAATAGTCTCTTTTGGGTATCCTATGAAGACGCACTTCTCTGATTTGGGTTTGAGTTTATCATGTTGAAATTTTTTCACATAAGCATCGCAACCCCAAACTTTAAGAAATGACAGCTTAGGTTTCTGGCTAAACCACAGTTCATACTGTGTCGTCTCAACGGATTTTGACGGTGCCCTATTTAACGTGAATGCAGCTGTCTCTAATGCATAACCCCAAAACGATAGTGGTAAATCGGTATGAGACATCATAGATTGCACTATATCCAATAAAGTACGGTTATGACGTTCGGACACACCATTATGTTGTGGTGTTCCAGGTGGCATGAGTTTGTGAAACTATTCCACATTGTTTTAATTGAAGACCAAACTCGTAACTCAAATATTCTCCTCCACGATCAGATCGTAGAAACTTTATTTTCTTGTTACGATGATTTTCCACTTCACTATGAAATTCTTTGAACTTTTCAAATGTTTTAGACTTTATGTTTCATTAAGTAGATATACCCATATCTGCTCAAATCAATTGTGAAGGTGAGAAAATAACGATACCCGCCGCGAGCCTCAACACTCATTAGACCGCATACATCAGTATGTATTATTTCCAATAAGTCAGTTGCTCGCTCCATTGTTCCGGAGAACGGAGTCTTAGTCATCTTGCCCATGAGGCATGGTTCGCAAGAATCAAGTGATTCCAAAAGCCCATCAAGATGGAGTTTCTTCATGCGCTTTACACGAATATGACCTAAACGGCAGTGCCACAAATAAGTTGCACTATCATTATTAACTTTGCATCTTTTGGCTTCAATATTATGAATATGTGTATCACTACTATCGAGATCCAACAAACTATTTACATTGGGTGTATGACCATCGAAGGTTTTATTCATGTAAATAGAACAACAATTATTCTCTGACTTTAAATGAATAACCGTATTGCAATAAACATGATCAAATCATATTTATGCTCAACGCAAACGCCAAATAACATTTATTTAGGTTTAACACTAATCCAGAAAGTATAGGGATTGTGCGATGATGATCATATCAATCTTGGAACCACTTCCAACACACATCGTCACTTCACCCTCAACTAGTCTCTGTTTATTCTGTAACGCCTGTTTCGAGTTACTAATATTTAGCAACCGAACAAGTATCAAATACCCAGGGGCTACTATAAACACTAGTAAGGTACACATGAATAACCTGTATATCAAATATACCCTTGTTCACTTTGCCATCCTTCTTATCCACCAAATATTCAGGGAATTTCTGCTTCCAGTGACCATTACCTTTGTAGTAGGAGCACTCAGTTTCAGGCTTTAGTCTAGCTTTGGGCTTCTTCACGGAAGTGACAACTTGCTTGCCATTCCACATGAAGTTCCCATTCCTTCCCTTTGCCCTTTTCTTGAAACTAGTGGTCTTGTTAATCATCAACACTTGATGCTCTTTCTTGATTTCTACCTTCATCGATTTCATCATCATGAAAAGCTCGGGAATCGTTTTCGTCATCCCTTGCATACTATAGTTCATCACGAAGTTCTACTAACTTGGTGATGGTGACTAGAGAATTCTGTCAATCACTATTTTATCTGAAAGATTAACTCCCACTTGATTCAAGCGATTGTAGTACCCAGACAATCTGAGCACATGCTCACTGCTTGAGCTATTCTCCTCCATCTTTTAGCTATAGAACTTGTTGGAGACTTCATATCTCGCAACTCGGGTATTTGAGTGAAATATTAACTTCAACTCCTAGAACATCTCATATGGTCCATGACGTTCAAAACGTCTTTGAAGTCCCGATTCTAAGCCGTTAAGCATGGTGCACTAAACTATCAAGTAGTCATCATATTGAGCTAGCCAAACGTTCAGAACGTCCGCATCTGCTCCTGCAATAGGTCTGTCACCTAGCGGTGCATCAAGGACATAATTCTTCTGTGCAGCAATGAGGATAAACCTCAGATCACGGATCCAATCCGCATCATTGCTACTAACATCTTTCAACTTAGTTTTCTCTAGGAACATATCAAAATTAAACGGGGAGCAACATCGTGAGCTATTGATCTACAACATAGATATGCTAATACTACCAGGACTAAGTTCATGATAAATTAAAGTTCAATTAATCATATTACTTAAGAACTCCCACTTAGATAGACATCCCTCTAATCATCTAAGTGATCACGTGATCCAAATCAACTAAACCATAACCTATCATCACATGAAATGGAGTAGTTTTCAATGGTGAACATCACTATGGTGATCATATCTACTATATGATTCACGCTCGACCTTTTGGTCTCAATGTTCCGAGGCCATATCTGCATATGCTAGGCTCGTCAAGTTTAACCTGAGTATTCTGCGTGTGCAAAACTGGCTTGCACCCGTTGTAGATGGACGTAGAGCTTATCACACCCGATCATCACGTGGTGTCTGGGCACGACGAACTTTGGCAACGGTGCATACTCAGGGAGAACACTTTTATCTTGAAATTTAGTGAGAGATCATCCTATATGCTACCATCAATCAAAGCAAGATAAGATGCATAAAAGATAAACATCACATGCAATCAATATAAGTGATATGATATGGCCATCATCATCTTGTGCTTGTGATCTCCATCTCTGAAGCACCGTCATGATCACCATCGTCACCGGCGCGACACCTTGATCTCCATCGTAGCATCGTTGTCGTCTCACCAATCTTATGCTTCTACGACTATCGCTACCGCTTAGTGATAAAGTAAAGCATTACAGGGCGATTGCATTGCATACAATAAAGCGACAACCATATGGCTCCTGCCAGTTGCCGATAACTCGGTTACAAAACATGATCACCTCATACAATAAAATTTAGCATCATGCTTTGACCATATCACATCACAACATGCCCTGCAAAAACAAGTTAGACGTCCTCTACTTTGTTGTTGCAAGTTTTACGTGGCTGCTACGGGCTGAGCAAGAACCGTTCTTACCTACGCATCAAAACCACAACGATAGTTTGTCAAGTTGGTGCTGTCTTAACCTTCGCAAGGACCGGGCGTAGAAACACTCGGTTCAACTAAAGTTGGAGAAACTGACACCCGCCAGCCACCTGTGTGCAAAGCACGTAGGTAGAACCAGTCTCGCGTAAGCGTACGCGTAATGTCAGTCCAGGCCGCTTCATCCAACAATACCGCCGAACCAAAGTATGACATGCTGGTAAGCAGTATGACTTATATCGCCCACAACTCACTTGTGTTCTACTCGTGCATATGACATCTATGCATAAAACCTGGCTCTGATACCACTGTTGGGGAACGTAGTAATTTTAAAAAAAATCCTACGCACAAGCAAGATCATGGTGATGCATAGCAACAAGAGGGGAGAGTGTTGTCTACGTACCCTCGTAGACCGAAAGTGGAAGCGTTAGCACAACGCGGTTGATGTAGTCGTACGTCTTCACGATCTGACCGATTAAGTATCGAACGCACGGCACCTCCGAGTTCAGCACATGTTCAGCCCGATGACGTCCCTCGAACTCCGATCCAGCCGAGTGTTGAGGGAGTGTTTCGTCAGCACGATGGTGTGGTGACGATGATGATGATCTACCGACGCAGGGCTTCGCCTAAGCACCGCTACAGTATTATCGAGGTGGACTATGGTGGAGGGGGGCACCGCACACGGCTAAAAGATCAAATCAATTGTTGTGTCTCTAGGGTGCCCCTGCCCCCGTATATAAAGGAGCAAGGGGGAGGTGCGGCCGGCCAGGAGGAGTCCTACTCCTAGGACTCCCTCCCTTCCTTGTTGGATTAGGAGAAGGGGGGAAAGAGGAGGGAGAGAGGAAGGAAAGGGGGGCGACGCCCCCTCTCCTTGTCCTATTCGGACTAGAGGGGGAGGGGCGCGCGGCCCTACCCTAGCCACCTCCCCTCTTCTCCACTAAGGCCCACTATGGCCCATTAAACCCCCGGCGGTTCCGGTAACCCCTTCGGTACTCCGGTAAAATCCCGATTTCACCTGGAACACTTTCGATATCCAAATATAGGCTTCCAATATATCAATCTTCATGTCTCGACCATTTCGAGACTCCTCGTCATGTCCGTGATAACATCTGGGACTCCGGACAACCTTTGGTACATCAAAACTCATAAACTCATAATATAACTGTCATCGAAAGTTTAAGCGTGCGGACCCTACGGGTTCGAGAACTATGTAGACATGACCGAGACACGTCTCCGGTCAATAACCAATAGCGGAACCTGGATGCTCATATTGGCTCCCACATATTCTACGAAGATCTTTATCGGTCAGACCGCATAACAACATACGTTGTTCCCTTTGTCATCGGTATGTTACTTGCCCGAGATTCGATCGTTGGTATCTCAATACCTAGTTCAATCTCGTTACCGGCAAGTCTCTTTACTCGTTCCGTAATACATCATCCCGCAACTAACTCATTAGTTGCAATGCTTGCAAGGCTTAAGTGATGTGCATTACCGAGTGGGCCCAGAGATACCTCTCCGACAATCGGAGTGACAAATCCTAATCTCGAAATACGCCAAACCAACAAGTACCTTCGGAGACACCTGTAGAGCACCTTTATAATCACCCAGTTACGTTGTGACGTTTGGTAGCACACAAAGTGTTCCTCCGGTAAACGGGAGTTGCATAATCTCATAGTCATAGGAACATGTATAAGTCATGAAGAAAGGAATAGCAACATACTAAACGATCGAGTGCTAAGCTAACGGAATGGGTCAACTCAATCACATCATTATCCTAATGATGTGATCCCGTTAATCAAATGACAACTCATGTATATGGCTAGGAAACATAACCATCTTTGATCAACGAGCTAGTCAAGTAGAGGCATACTAGTGACATTTGTTTGTCTATGTATTCACACATGTATTATGTTTCCGGTTAATACAATTCTAGCATGAATAATAAACATTTATCATGATATAAGGAAATAAATAATAACTTTATTATTGCCTCTAGGGCATATTTCCTTCAAGAATTGGCTATTTGCACTCGCGGAGCTAAATAGTTCTCATTACATGGCAGTTTGGATGGAGGATGACTCAATATGTCTAGGTTTGTATTGCCGGCCTTGGGACAAAGAGTTTAGTGATCTTCATTCTTTCAGTCACTCCATTACTATTGGTGTATATGTTTTAGGTCCTGAAAGTAGTCCAGCGCCAGTAGGATTAAAAGTATGGAAGACTATACCATTTGTAGAAGATACACTTGTCTCTGGAACAGAAGTCGTCAAACTTATTGCTTGACTACGTCGTGCTGTTGACAGTACGATTTCACCAGATCACTGTACGATGCAAGATTTGGTGTTTTCATCAGGTTGCACCAAGTAGGATGCTAAACATTGATAAATGCATCAGTTAACTCTCTATGCTCGCAATATTTAGGGCACTGAAGAACATTGCGGGTTCTGCTTCGCTTCTTCCCTCCTGTTGGTTCCATGCGGCAGTCTTTTTTTATCAGTCTGGTTCGGCTTATGTACTTGCTGCCAGATTGCTCGTTGCTGATTTTTGGCAAAAAGAAAAAAATGTCTTCTTCAATTATCTGGAAAGCTCAGGGTGATAACTCATGTGATTTTCAGGAGTATTAGAAAAATCAACTTTACAAATAATTGTTCATATTCTCTTGTGTTGAAACTGAAGTACTTAACCGAAGATCTTAGGATACAGTTTTTATTTTGCGGGCAAAGGGGAGTTGTATTCCATAATTATAGGGTTACAATCAACTGGCAAGAGATCATCAATACACAGAGATCCTCTCTGAGACCAAATAGTAGTACAATATTCTGGACGACTGTAATTAGCCAGACAATCTACTACCACATTTTGATCCCTACAAATCTTCTGGGTAATAAACTCCCTCTTCTCCATCAGGGCCTTGATCTCAGCTACCAAGTCCCCATAAGCTCACCGTGAGAGATTCTCATTTGATAAGATGGAAAATGCCTCAATTGAATCTTAGGACAATGTTGGATGTGAACATTTATTTGTAAAGCTAACGAGTTTAGCACATCCAACACATCAGCCCTTCAAATATAAACAACAACACATATAAATAACAACAACACAACAATATCACTACAATGTAAAATGGCAACACAACTGCACATATACAGCAGCACATCAGCACAACATCAAATATAGTAATAGGTCCATAACTAGCACATATAGGCCCATAAGTACCACACATAGGTTCCATACAAGCAACAAGTCACATATAGAAGCACGCTGCCGCCATACAAGCAACAAGATACTCCAACAATGAAATGAGCTCCACCGGTCGACGACATCCGCGATGAAAACCTACAAGTTCGGGAGCACAAGCATGAGTTTACAAGTTGAAAGCAAACGGTCGAGAAGCACAGTCATTAGCTTATTACAAGTTCATAAGCAAGCATATTAGGAACTAACAAGGAGTTACTATTGTTGAGAGGTTGAAGTGCGATGAGCCGTCTCCTGGTTTCCAAGAACGTGGCCAGATGCACCTCCTGGCATATTGTTTGATCCAACACTCGGATTGAGCTATAAACATTAGACGATTAGATGTATTAGGTAACAATGAAAATGGTATTCGGAAGTATAGAAAGAAGACAACTAGGTCAACAAGGTTGCAAATAACCTTGGGCATAAATATCTCATCAGATAGTAATGCTTTGATGTCTTCGTTAGTTATATGCTACAAATAATGAGAATAACTCGTCAACTGCTATGCATAGTAGACTTCTATAGTTGCAAGCAAATATCAGGACGCAGCTTTCTAAGGAAACTAACTAACCATTCAAATGAGTACATATATAAAGACAATGTACTTGTTGAGTAACAAAATATAGAACCAAAGGTTACTAGCAAATGAAATCAATGGATGTCTTAATTATCAATTAGTGTCTGATTATTAGAGAGAATTAAAAAGGTTGAGAATATCATTGAAATGATATGATGTATCAAGTACCACCTTTTTCTTCTCCGCAACCTCTTTGTAGCGTTTAAAAAATCCTCAAATTCGTTGTCACTGATCTTATATCCAAGCTACACATTTGGCAACAAGGTGTCACTATAAAATCGGGAAAAGAAGACCTCCTGCTGTAACTTGAAAATGAAGGTCAAGAAGACCTCCTAGAGCAATACCTCCACTAGTACAGATCTAACAGCATGCCTTCCACTGAAAAGGAATATCAGAAAGCATAATTACGAATGGGAATCTGTAATCTAATATTGAGTTTTGCTAATCTATAAGAGTGAACATGGCAGATACATTCGACCTCAGTAACTCTAGAACACCTTGACGGTTTATACATATAGTAAAGAAACAAAAAGTAGTGGAGGTTTCCTCTATGAGAAGTGATCCATGTTCAACTTCATGAATATATAGTATGTCATAGATTTTAGTATAAAAGTGAATGATTTATCATATTATATAAATACTCCAAGTGTAAGCGTTCGGATTAGGCCTTTGGAACATGCACCAATTACTAGAGTTCATCAAAGAGATGAAAACCAAGGGACGTCACAGAAGATTCTTTGCACTACAGTAACCATGGGGGTGGGGGTGACATTTGCATGATACCTCAGCTTCCCAAGAACAATACCGGAGTCGTTGGCACGTGTTAAACCAATATCGTCAGGCGATATTATTTCATAAGTTCCTTTGTATTTAAGCATCCCATCCTGAAAAAAACCCGACAAAATTTAGATTTAGCCATTTAGTTCATGAACCAACCTGAAATTATACAACAGTAAAATATATATAACAATGATGCATACCGACAGGGAATGAAAAATTAGCACATCTTAGAATGAGCATCCAAGGTACAATTTATACTGTAATGTGATTAATCAA